>NW_024423897.1:56561350-56653364 GCF_017311325.1 Ursus maritimus
ATTTTTTATTATATTATGTTAGTCACCATACAGTACATCCCTGGTTTTTGATGTAAAGTTCCATGATTCATTAGTTGCGTATAACACCCAGTGCACCATGCAATACGTGCCCTCTTTACTACCCATCACCAGCCTATCCCATTCCCCCACCCCCTCCCCTCTGAAGCCCTCAGTTTGTTTCCCAGAGTCCATAGTCTCTCATGCTTCATTCCCCTTTCTGATTACCCCCCCTTACTTTATCCCTTTCTTCTCCTACCAATCTTCCTACAAACAGTCCTTCAGAGAGTGGATGCAAGACAACCCCACTGCTCACAGGGCCCCCTTCACCCAGCACCTCAAAACACACCATTCTCCTTTGTGACCATCTCCATATTTTTATCCTCCTTTCTCTGTTTCCTTCCTTGCTGGAAGTCTCAAGAATCTGTTTTGTTGAAAGAGTGGAGTTTTTGAGTGTGAAGTTAAGTCTGAGAGAAAGTGGTGAAGTCCCCTACTTTTACAGAGAGGGAAGGACCCTTGAAGACCCCAGGAGGTGCGTCACAGAGGCAGGTTCAAACCCAGCTCAGCAAACCCCCACCGAGAGTGCCCTCCTTTCCAGCCTCCGTGTTGCACGCTTCCCTTCACCTGGAGGAAACACAGGGATCTTCAAACCCCTGCTGAGAATCTCAGTCATCATTAATCTCTTTAATGTCTATGAGCTCTTTAGAAAATGTTTCATGATAATCATTTATCCAACTCCCTCTGCTCAAACACTGTCCTAGTTCTGCATTTAGGAGGTTTTCCCACTCTTATTCTAGAATCTAGAGATAATATAAAAATTAATGAGACAGAACAAGACATTCACATGTTGACACACAGTTGGGGACCCCACAGTATTCCACCATGGTGCCCAAAGGTGGGGATGAACTGACAGGCGGTGTGGTTCATGTCCATATCTGTTCCCTCAAATGCTTAGAGGCTTCTGTGGAGAGAAAAGTTGAAGGGAGTAAATGCATGAGATTGAAGAGGGCACGGGACACGCACAGTTCCAAAGAGATCGTCATCACCTTGTGTTAAAGATCATCTGATGACCCCACATTTGGTTAGAAAATGGAGCACGGGGAACGGCACTTACAGGCTTCACTTCCCATCTTGCTTCTCCCCCACACAGCTGTTGGGGTGAATGTAGAGCATGAAATCAGCCATCATACCTGTCTTGCTAAAATGTAACACGGAGGCCGCTGAGAGCAGGGAAGGTTTCCGAGAAGGGCGCCGGCCTGGCCTGCGTGACCACTCTGCTGTTGGAATGCTGCAAGGAGCTAACTTCCTGAAGCTTTCTTGGCCCAAACAGCCTCCCTGTGATCTAGGAGATGTAGGCATTGTCCCCGAGGCTATGTTTGCAGAACTCGCAGAACATGCAGATTAGCATATTGTATCTTTCCTGTAAACAGATCCTCCCGGTTCCTAAGATCCCTGGTCACGCATCACGTGCTTGAGGAACAATGATAAGGATTTGTGATGATCCTGAAGGACCAATAAAAGTGGGAGCAAAGAAGAGCAAAGGGTCTTCGTCTCTGAGCATTTACCCGCCCTTGCCTTCTCGTCTCTTTCACATTAAAGTTTGGAGTAATCTTTCACCTGTTGGTATGGGGATTGCTGGCCATTCCCGGCACCCAGCTTCGTAGATCTTCAACTCTCCCTCAGGAAAAAAAAAAAAAAAACAACTATCATTTCCGGTTCTTCTCTTTCCTAAGACCAGAATACATTATGAGATCCAGGCTTGGTGGGCCGTTCTCAGAAGAAAAAAGAGGGTGTCCTTTCACAAATCTTCGCAGTTATAATTCAACATAATTAATTGAATCAAGTTCCATCTCTCTCTCTTTCTTTTTTTTTTTTTAGAAGAGCCCAATGCGAGGCTTGGACTCCACGACACTGAGATCAAGATCCTGAGATCCAGACATGAGCTGAGATCAAGAGTCAGACATTTAACTGACTGAGCCACCCAGGCACCCTAAGTTTCATCGCATCTAAGTCTGGATAAAAACAACCTGGTATTTTAAGCCAGTTAATCCTATAAACAGGGAAAATGCTTATTCTGCTTGAAGAAAGACAGCCTATTTTTAGCAACAGTTAACCTTCTGATGGAGAACAATACCATTACAGCTGAACATTACTGTGCTGAGTAACTAATAAGATTTGTGTAAAAGTTATACAATTTGGGCTTGTCATTCTCCTTTTTCTGTAAACAATGTTGTTGCCCGTACCTGAAACTAATTAAGGCATAACTCTTTGGAAACATTCATTAAATCAGGCACTTTTAAAGATTGAAAAATTATGGTAAATCACAAATACGTTGCTAGAATAACTGGTATACTTGGGGAGGAAGTGACCAGGATGGGTGTGAGAATTGGAAAAAGTGGCTGTGAAGATTCTAACTGAAGCAGGTTTCCTTTGTTCTTCATGGCAAGGAAGGCAGGTGGGAAACAAAGACAGGACTGAAACTAGCCCAAGGATCATTCTTTCATCTCATTCAGTGCATACAAACCTTTAGTTATTCTGCTTTTCTTTCTGAAAAATGCAATACCTGCTTCTGAGTCCCTTTCAAAAAATCAATAAATTGCTTTGTTTTTCTAATTTATGTTGAAGGTACAAAAAACATGCTCGGTTATCAAACCAAACGTGGAAATGAGAGATGGAGATTGTACCAGTATTCCCAAAGCAAGAATTCTACATCATTCTATGTAATTTTTCCAAAAGTTTTAAAGTATTATTATACCTCTTTTAAATAGATTTTATTTATTTATTTTAGAGAGAGAGCATACAAGTGGGGGGAGGGGCATTGGGAGCGGGAGGGAGAGAACCCCAAGCAGACTCCTGGCTGAGTGAAGAGCCCCATGCAGGACCTGATCTCATTACTCAGAGATCATGACCGGAGTCAAAATCAAGAGTCAGAAGCTTACCTGAGCCACCCAGGAACCCCAGTTATTATATCTCAATGATAAAAATAAGTGAGGTTGAGATTATTTAGTTCTATTTTCCTCAAAACACACAAAGGGCTGAAAACAAGATTAAGTAGTATCCAGTCCAGGGTGGCACGATCCATTTCTGTAGGATCTGTAGTTGTATTGCTTTTAAAGGAGGTTATTGTGTTTGAAGACTTTGAGCACAAATTTCCTGAATCATAAAGATGATATAGGCTCTGCTGATTTTCATGCTTATTAAAAAAATCAGAATTCAGAAATTATATGATGCTATACATTTAGCCCTAATTGATTAGATAAATCCAAAGAACCAAACCTATATTTCAGAATTTAAATATATGTCATTTTGATTTTCACTCTGATAACTGAGCCAAACTATGGAAAACACAGTTCACTGTTTTTATCTAACATTTCAAAGACCATCAACTCCTGGTAGAAAATTGCTGAAGAAGTTTAGTCTGTCAGTTCCAGAAAGATGTGAAAATAGATGTTGACTTTCTTCCATTACGTAAATAGTAGTTCTAAATCATTTATACACCTTCTACTTTTTTTTCTATTAAAGATTATGTTCTTTAAAATTTAATAAGGCTTGTTATTTATCTCCCTTGGAGTTTCGGCTGCATGGGAGGGAAGGACACTGAGGCAGGATGGTGCTGACCCTGGTAGGTAGTGGAAGGGATGCACCAGGATATCTGAGCTGCATAGGGAAGGAGTTAGCAACAGGCAGAAGCTGATGGGAATAAAAGAAACAATGAATGCCCAGAACTGAGGGCTCCCACATATCACTGTATTCCACTCCCCAGGATTCCCCAGGTACCATTTAGGGATTGTCTACTCCTGAAACCTCACCGTCCTTCCCTCATCCTTGCCCTCCTCCCCTCTGGCTTCATCTCCTTGCCTGCCTCCTCACCCCTGTATTCCCCATGTTGAAATCAACAAATGTGTTTATAGTAGGTCAGTTCAGTCAGGGAGCTATGTTATGGTCATCAAATCTGGGATGAAAATGAGGTGGCCTCATCTCCTCCAGAAGGCTCTCCTAACTGTCAGGGTCATGAGAGACAGTCTAAATTTGACCTGGTCCTCTCTGGGGTGCCCCTCTCAGGAGCCTTCCAAGCAGATCAACTTCCTTCTGTCTTTACTGGTTGTGCTCTCCTGGTCACCCCTAAGCTGAGACCATCACTAAGGACCATCCTGGTGCTGATGTTTTTCTTGTTAAGTTTAGAACCAGAAACCCAACTTAGGAGGAGGGGAGGAGCATGCCTGACTAAGGATTCACCTGTACGCCTTAGAACTTGTGAGACTTGTGTCCAGTTGCTGTCAGGTCAGGCGGTGAGGGCAACAGCTCCTTCTAGAGCAGTCCAGCATGCTATATGTACAGTCCAAGGTCTTTTCTAGCTGTGCTGGAATCCATTATGGATTCCAGAGAAGGACACCACCATGAGGGATTGTATTCCATCATCCTCATCCCACACCTGTCCTAAGGCAGCTCCACATGGAAGTTACAGCCTGCTGGATATGTCTTCAAGACACACAGGCCACAGAGAAAGTAATTTGAAATTTGCTTGATGGGTATTTCCCAATTTAACAGCCCCCAGTACATAAGTTTACACAGTGAAATGTGTATTTCATGTCTTGGGCAGGAAATCAAATGAGTCTTCTTTAATCTCACTCCAGGACAAGTTTTCAGCATCATAGACATGATTCAGCTGAACGGCAGGGTTGTTACACACCAGCTCTGTGTGCTGGGTGACCAGATGTCCATCTAGCCTACAGGTGTCCTTTTATGAATACACTTTAAAGACCAACATGCATGCCCTGGTAACTGTTCTACAGATCTTGAAAGGGGCATCCAAAGGTGTTACTGTTTGTTCGAGGATTGCAAATTCAGTGAGGAATGAAATACTGTAAAAAAGGAGAGTCTGCAATGAGCATGAGTCCAGGGGACAGGTCAGTCTTGACCCCTAATATTAGGAGGGACAAGAAAGAAAACCAAGTAAAATCTCACACAACACAGATTAAATAAAGTGAAAAAAATGAGAATGTGATGTTTATAAAATTAATGTATCACTGAACTTCTGAGGTTGACATAATAGGGCTGAAGGAAGCTCAGGAGACAGACTGTCTTCAGACATGCAATATTTTCTGGATTTGAAAGGCTTTTGCTAACTCCCTCTCGAGACTAAGGAAGATGCCGTCCACAGAGCGATAGGCAAGAAAACCATTTGTTTCAGAAAGATGTGTGAGGGGGAAGCTGTGTCTGACTGGATGGCCAGTCGCTAGAGCAGAAAGTTCACAGTGAGAGGTCACTGGGGTCAGCATGACAGGTGGTGTCAGTGCCTTCTCTGATGAGCTGAGACAAGGGACAGGTTTCAGGTGGTCCAACCTGTTGAGGGCACAAAGCTGTTTAGACCAGAAAGGACCAAGGGGAAGAACAGAAAGGCTCCCTGAAACCTGATAGGTCATAATCCAGGGAACTGATAGGCGATCGCAAAGTAGCCATGTGGGCATTAATGCTCCTGGAAGGCATCCTGTAAGCTGTGTGCCAGGCTGGGGCATTCTCCATCAGTTCAGCCTCCCGGTGGAAGCTGTAGTCTTCAGCCTCACTGAGCTTGGCACACGGCAGCATCTGGGAATGTGTGTCTGTGGTTGGAGGCGGGAAGAGGACTAGGTTGTATTGAGAAAAGAATAATGTAGAAAAACGTCAAATACTCAGAGCGAGACCACACCCATCAGTTATAAGGTCCATGCCTGGTTCTGCTGCTGGGTGGTCTTTTGACCTGAATGACGCTGGGGGAACTACAAATCCAGCTCGTACCAGCAAAGTGTGGGGAGCAGTGGAAATGAGGACACACATGCAAGACTCAGCTTGATGTGAAAATAGGACTTTGTGTCTGATTCTGCCAACTTAACTGTTATGGACCGAATGCTTCTTTCTCCCCCACCCCCGCAAATCCATTTATTGAAGCCCTGACCTCCAGTCCTCCAGTCAGGCTGTATTAGGAGATGGATCCTGGAAGGAAATAATTTATGAGGTCATAAGTGTGGGGCTCTGACCCCATAGAATTAGTGTGGTTATTAGTAGAGATGCCAAACAGCTCTC
Organism: Ursus maritimus; assembly: GCF_017311325.1. NCBI lineage: Eukaryota > Metazoa > Chordata > Mammalia > Carnivora > Ursidae > Ursus > Ursus maritimus. The sequence goes on from NW_024423897.1 coordinate 56,567,408, forward strand.
GCCCGTGTGCTCTCTCTGTGCATTCACTGAGGAGACCACGAGACAGTGGGGAGGTGGCCAGACAGCCAGGAAGAAAGTCCTCACCAAAACTAAATTTGCTGGTTGGTTTTGGACTTGATCTTGGACTTCTGACCTCCAGACTGTGAAAAAATGAATGTCTGTCATTTAAGCTGCCCATCTATGGTATTTCGTTATGGCAGCCCAAGAAAGGTGATTGGCCACACTGGAAAATGCCAGAAAGCTCTAAGCTTGAGGTGTGTCAAGCAAGGAGTGGCAAACTGAGTCCATACAAATATGCAAATTTCTTAATTCAGGAGTAACAGTGATGAAAGAGGGATAGATTCAATTCTCTGCCCTCAGAGGTTCACAATGCAGAGAGAGAGGGACTCCACGCATTAAATATAACACAACATGGATGAAGTCACACCACCACGAGAAGCTCAGTTCAGGAGGGATGGGGCCACCTGATGCCTATGATAATTTACTAAACAGTTTGTTCTTAGAGATGACTTCAGGTCTTTGGAATATTTCCTATTTTAGTAGTTTGACATTATTCAGATCACCTGTTCTGAAGCATTTTTCCCAAACTTTTGTGATACATATTTGTTTCTCCAAAATATTTAGTTCACCATTCTTTGTTTAAATTATTTGGGAAGAAAAAAATGAAAATTTTTTTGCATGCCTTTGATAGCACTCAATATAATAATTATAGACAGATGATATGCAGATGGATGGATGGCTGGCTGACAGATAAAGAGACAGATAGATTTTTAAACCATTCAAAGTGCATGCTTATCTCTTAGGGAATGGAATCGTTAGAGTAGCCTGACGGTTCATGGAAGGAGGTGTGATTGTCCCCTTGAGGAATGAAGATTATTTGGTGACATTCCTAAGGTCACACAATGAAGTCAAGGTGGCCTTGGGCTAGATCAAAGCTTTCCTACAACTGTCTGAGCCCCTGAATGCTACACAATCCCAATATTTAAAAGCACATAAAATGCTTTGAAATGTCAGCCCGAGAGGAAGAAAATGGGAAGAGGTGGAGGGAGGCAGAAGAAAAAGTACAGAGAGAGAGAGAGAGAGAGAGAGAATGAGAGGGTAGGACAGACAGACAGATGGAGACTCAGACAATCTGGGCCCCAGGAATGAGAAACTTGCTCCAGAGCGCCAGCACTGGAAGGTGATGTCTGGCGGGGGGACAGGATGAGGAGAGAAGGCTCACATGGGTGTGAACACACACTCACAGGTAAGCACGGCAGCTGGCAAGCCTCTGTTCTGAATCCAGAAGGTGCTCCTGTTTGCTGAAGGGACAAAGGGAACACACACTCGCTCGTGTAAGCATGACACCTAGAGGGACTCATTCTGAATTTGGAGAAACATCTTTCATGGATTTGTAGTCATTTTCACTCAGGGTGAAATACACATTTTTTAAGCACATACCTAGGGACAGATCCCATTTTTAAAACATCTGAAGCATACATAATTCAGGGGGCCTTTTGAAAGAAAAGGAATACAAAATTCCCGGTACGAAATCAAATATGAAAAGAAATATTTATTTAGATTTAGAAATCACTACAAACTTCAAATGTAAAAAATTCTGATAGAAACTACATATCTACTCAAGTCGAGGAAAACAACAGAGCACTTGGCTTCATCAACTTCACACAGATAGTTGGAGAGTTTCCCACAAGTCTTCTTGGCACGTAGTGTGACTCGCCGTGTGAAAGCACTTTTGTGGTATCTTTCTGCGTTGTGAGAATAGAAAACAATTGTTAATCGAGGTTAATTTATCTTTATCAACAACACCTTGTTATATGGAATCACATGTAAAATGTTAGGATCTCTAAATTTTTTCAAAAAATGTCTAAAATTTCTAAAGTGTCCAAATTTTGGAAGGCCTCTATCAACTTTCACTTACGGGCAAGCTGAGACGTCAGATGATTACTTACCCAGACCAACTCTTCCTCCTCCACGACTGAGACCTCAGGGGCCGTGCCCAGCAGGACAGCCCTCCAGCCCTTACCCCTCTGTCAGCACGTGGAGGACACGACGACGGAGGGAAGTGACACGGAGGTGACTGGCAGCCACCTCGACACATTTTCCCTAAGTCCAAACTATGTGTATCCCCACCGCAGTCTCCCGGTAGAGCCCCCAGCAACGCCCGCGGCCACTCCAGCCCCACCTGAGAGAAGCGGAAATGTGATGGAGAGAGAGGGAACCAGAATGGAAAGACAAAGGAGTCTCAGCTGCAGTGGAATCACTGATCGGACCACAGGCTGCACGCTGGTGAGGCCCCTGGTGCGCATGCGCGCTGACTCCCGGAGCCTCCACCTGCCCCCCGCCCCTCACCCCCCACCCTCACTAGCTGTGAGGTCCAGGCTGGACACTGGAAAGGCAGAGTGTAGCTCCCCTCCAAAGGACCAGGACCCCTGACGGCAGGGAGACGGTGTTGGGCTGGGTTCCCACAGCACCTCTGCCCGTTGCTGACTGGTGACCTTGGGGCTGTTCTCTTCTCTGGGCCTCATTTCTCATCTGTAAAGAGGATAATACCCTTATAACATAAGGTTATTTTGATGATTCCTTGAGTTAATATAAAGAAAGCATGTAGCGAAAGGCCTTGTCACATACCGATTGTTCAACAAATATGTCGCTGCTATTATCGCTTTTATTACAAATGGGAGAGTAATGTGAATAATATATAAAGAATTTTACTAAACACTCTTTGTGGCAACTGGGATGTTGTACAGTTAAAAAAAAAAAATCCCACGGCATCGGNAGAGGGGAAATGTGCTTTCAAACCAAGGGTTTGAATATCGAAACAGATACGTGTCCATCACGGGGAAACAGTGGATCGGTTCGGTCACAAGCATATTTAAGAGTTCCACGACACATAAATAAGTTATGATTATCCACGTAGAGGTGCCCGCGGGAAGGGAAATGTTTAGAGTCTCGACTGTTCTGTGGAATACAGAATAAGCTGGTAGAACAGAGCTGTTCTCCATCCTCCCATCATGACAGAAAGACTTGTTCAAACACATACTATTCTTACAGCTCTTAGGAAGGAAGGCTTTCTGTCTATCTAAGGTAATATCCTCCTTTAGTATGTATTATGCAAACACAGAGTGTGTGGTGCTTTAACTTGTTCAAGAATTACAGAAAAGATAGAGTTTCTGTGGTCAGGGTCAGCAGCTAAGCTTGCTGATTGTCTTGGGCTGTCTGTCAGCTCTTGACATAATCAGAGAAAGAAGAAGGTTTTTTAAAAGACAGGAGGTTTGACTGCTCTTGTTTCTAATCTTTTTTATTGTCAAAAGAGATGAGGATGGAAAGCCCCGAGGTTAGGTTAAAAAAAAAAAAAAAGCCTAAAATCCAGCCTTCAATCTTCCCTTCAGAAAATGGGGACCAAGGTCCTCATCGCCTCACCTAACTGCTCGAGAAGATGATGGAACACCTGCCGATGAAACCGTATTTTATGGTCAGGCTGTACGAATTCCTATTTGATCTTTTAGTTCGATTTTTCACTGTTTCATATTTTCAGAAGTTTTCCCGGAAATCAGGATCGGGAAAATTTGTAAAAGGTACCCAAGTTCAGACATCACGGGTCCTGGAATTTACCAGTAGGGACTTGCTGGGTTGGAGGGGCCCACGAGGAAGAGGCAACATGGGAAAAGATAAAGTCAGCTGGAACGGAAGGGTGCGTGTTTCTCTCCCAGCCAGACTAAACCCATTCGGTGGGCTTTTCCCTGCACACACTAACGGACGTACAAAGTCGCTTTTGCCAAATTCTGGTGTTTGAGAGCAGTGGAAAAAGAAAATTTCTTCGAAAACAAAATTAAACATAAACATGCGTTTTTAGTTGTTGTGATTCAGTCCAAAGGGGAGCCAGCAACAAAAGAATCAAAAGTCTGGAGATCTGTGATGGGCCAAGAGCGAAGCAGGTGGAGAGGTTCACCGCACTGATGCCGTCCCCCCAAAACCCCCACCCCCCAGGGACAGAGCCGGGTCCAGACGCAGCACCAGCTTCGGGCCGCAGGACCCAGTGGTAGAGCCTTTGACAAACGGCCAGAACCTGGGAGATGAGATTTCTTTAGAAGGAGAATGAGAGTATCCGCTTGTCCAGGTGGTGGGGTCAGTATAGGAACGTCAGTAAAACCCCTGATCTTGTGTCTAGAAAGGGGCTCAGTGATTTCTCTGAAAGGAACATGGAACAGGGATAACCCTTTGAAATAACTTAGTTTACATTTTTTCTTCCAGTTATCCTGTTGTGTTTTCTTTTTCTTTTTTTTCTTGTCATTTATGCTCTTTGAACTAGGACAGGCCTGTAAGTCCCGTGGCCCCAGCCATGTGCAAGCAACAAGAGGCCAGAGGAGGCCAGGTCTTCCCTGTGTCCAGGGTGACAGAGGTCCCCGTGCTCTTTCCTGCTGCAGGAAGTGGTGGAGGCCCCAGGGTTCTGGGCCTGCCAGGGTCAGAAACCAGGTGGCCCCAAGGTGGGGACAAGACGAGCCACGACAGAGAGTCCGAGGGGCCAAGCAGGTGAGGAGGGCTGCAGGTAGGGGTGGGGAGGTGGAGAGGGGGTTGGATGGTACATTGACCTTGAATCTCCTGTCAGTCTCCACAGGATCAGAGGCCTTGGACCCAGATCAACAAGTGGCTCTTCTGGGTAACTGTTTCGGTGGGGGGTTATACATTTTTAAGGGTTTTAAGGAAAGGGTAGATATGCCTTGAGTCTTGGCTGTGTGCAGGGTGGGCGGGATGGGGATGTTGGCAGGAGAGGGCGGGAAGGAGAGAGACCTGACACAGGGGTAGGTCTGCCTTTCCCCGAGTCCCGGAACAGAGACCCCTGCTCCGTGCGGCCACCAGGCGGGCTCTCGGGGGAGCTCTTTTCCATGACAGATCTGGGAGTCTCAGGGGAGTTGAAACACCGGTTTGCTATCGCAGCGAGGAATGACATGAGCTGGGGAGGAAGCTGTCTCCACTTCTTTGTGGAATCCCGAGCTCTCTGTCCCCTAAGACCTGTGGACTAGGTAACAAGGTCAGCCCCCTTAGTGACACCGCTGGCTTTCTCAGACGGGCGTGTGGAGCGGTACAACTCCCAGCAGGCGTAGGGGCAGAAGTTACTGAATTTAGGGAGGAAAGTAGACCCAGGTGAGGAGAACAGGGGCCCTTCCCGTGAAGGGCTGTGAGGTGGCTGCCCATGAACACAGCCCTGGGGCTCCCGATGCCTGCGTGGCACATGGCAGCCGGGCCGGAGACGCGTGGAGCATCTGGGCAGGCGCCGTGCAGCAGCTGTGCGACATCTGAGCCTCCCCCGCGGAGCACCCACAGAGCACCCGTGCAGCACCCACCGTGCACCTGCCGAGCAGCTGTGCGGCATCTGAGCCTCCCCCGCGGAGCACCCACAGAGCACCCGTGCAGCACCCACCGTGCACCTGCCGAGCACCTGTGCGACATCTGAGCCTCCCCCACGGAGGGCCCACAGAGCACCCATGCAGCACCCACCATGCACCTGCCGAGTAGCCGTGCACCACCTGTGCGGCATCTTCGGGGCGGGGGGGGGGTATGATGTGGCGAAGCTACTGGTGTCCGTCAGCGGCCTGAGCGCACCTGCTCCATCCCACCGGCTGCCTGCCTTGCCCCCGAAGTAACCGGGACAGAGAACGTTCACATGTGAGCTCGAGGTGAGTGTAAATGCAGGTGAGTGATCTCTAGACTCACAGGGAGCAGCATCACTTCGCTGCCTGCAGTTCTGCAGTGAATGTGGGTGGGTTTGTCCATAAGCGCAACGACACAATCACTGCACACGTGGGAAGGGGTCCAGAAAGCCCCTTCATGGACGTCCGGCACAGGTGGGGACTGACAGGAGGGGCGAGGGCCAGCACCACAGGCCTGTCCATGAGTTTAGCACTTGCCTGTGCAGAGACGGGACCCGCGTGCATCAAGGACACCAAGTAAAGAGCTGTTCCTTTTCTTTTCTTTTTTTTTTTTTTTTTTTTTTTTTTTTTTTTTGTCCTCTGCTCAATCTTGGCAACTTCACAGAATGGAGGCCACCTGCCACACATCTTCCCTGACTGCATCCAACTCCCTCACCAGGGAGGAGGGACCTGCACCTACTTGGATAAACATAATTTAGCAAAAACCAACCTTTTCACAGCAGCCAAGTGTAAATATGAATCTCTTGTTGGGGAGGCGTAATCTCACAGGAAGATGCCTTTCTGAAAATTCAAATCTTTATGTAAAATTATGTGGAAAGAAGACCTTGTGAGGTTGGAACGAGTTGTTGCATAGGGATGGTTACTGGTTGGCAGCGCACTGGGCTGGGCATGCTCGGTGCTGGACTGGCTGAGGAGGCATCAGTGCCCGGCGCTGGGGACCATGACCGGGGGGCGGGGGCTGTCCTGGGCTCTGCGGGGCGCTGCTGCGGGGGTCAGGTCACAGGGAGGTCCCTGAGATGGGAATTGGACTGCTTACCTGGGAAGGCAGGAATGGAGAAGATGAAGGACAGAGGTTGAAAACCAGTAGTGGGACATTTTTGGCAAAGCAAGAGCATGGTCAGCAAGGGGAAGTGAGGGTGCTGGAGGGTGGTGCAGGGAGTTTGGGGGCGAGGGGCGTCTGAGGGAGCAACACGTGTGTGGGGAGGGCCGAGGAGCCTAGAGGAGTCAGGTCAGGAGGAGCCCCACAAGGAGGGGGGGGGGCTTTGTGTATCTTTGTCAAAACATAAAAACAACTCTTACCCTGGGGACAAGACCCTTTAATCTCTTGTTGTCAGTTGTGGGGACCCCTTCTTTTTTTAGGTGAAACAATCATGTGAAACATGGCTGTGTAGAACAGCGAAGGGGGGCAGGTCTGGCTGAGGTAGGGGGAGACCTGCTTCTGCTGAGCTGTTACCCAGGCTAAGGGTGCTGGTCCCAGTCTCACTCCGGGTCAGCTTGCTGCTGTGGGAGGACTCTGCTGGGACAGGATGGTGCTTCCGCAGAGCCAGAGGTGCCCAGGTGGAGAGGGGTTTGCAATTCCAGAGAGACAGAGAGGAAGAAGGAGCGAGGGGAGGCCAGGAGAGAATGGAGGGCCCTGGGCAGGGCTGGCGCTTCCGTTACGGAGGGGCCTTGGTGCAAGGCTGGCAGTCAGCAGCTGTCCACCCGACCACCTGGAGAACAGGATGCAGGGTGAGCTCAGGGCTTAGAACATGGCCAACTGTCCTGTGCATCCTCACCGATCACTGTTAGCTTTCCAATGTAGTCAGGCTATTTTCTGGAAGCTTTTCAGAAAACAAGTATCAACAGTGTAATAAAGTTAAATTGGGGCCTAGGTAACAATAATTCTTATTGTTGGGCTGTATAAAATTTTGGGGGGGCTTGTGAAGGTCATCCTTTTTGAGACAAAGATCATTGTCCTTTGAATGTGTTTCTAGTACCCTGAGGGGTGACAGCTCACCACCTTGCCAAGTTCAATGTGGCTGATGAACAGAAAAGGATTAGATGTTGGAAACAATGGAGAGGAAGGGACTTAGGGGGGGAAATCCAGGCATGTCTCACTCCTACATCCATACTTATGCCATAACTGGGCATTGTTATTTGCAAAATTTTGACAGCTTGAAGCAAGTTAACACAGGAAACTCACAAATGGGCTCATTACAGAGAATACTGCCAATATTTGGTTTTTCTTGAAAAGATATTATCATGTTTCTTACATTACATTGGAAAAGCTGCTCTGCATTGCCCTTAAAATGCCTGAAAAGTAGTGTGACCAGTGTATCCTAAATCCCCTATTTTCATGCTGTCCACTCTGGACATACTCAAAGAGTATCTCTAAGGAAATGCAATAAATTTACAGAAAAAGTTGTCATACTTAAGACTTTACCATCCAGAAAGTTCTACCAAAGTGCCTAATGTCCCCTCAACTAAATATTTTATTAAAACAAGATTGTGCAGGTTATAACCGAGGTGGTAGATATCCTTGTAGAGAAGGGAGGGGATACAGTTGAAACCAGATGATGCTTCTGCAAGGACTGTATCTTTGTGTTGGAAGGAACTGGAACTGAACCTCTTGCCTGGGTCAGGAACTGGGAAGGCAGGCTTATCCATGACAGAAAGAGAAACAGCCTGTGCTCACTACGTAGGAGCCCCAGGCCTATGTGGGAACTGGTTCTGCGCTATGGTCAGAAAACAGCAGTCCATGAGAAAAAAGAACCCATAGCCTGTGTGATGTGGAAAAATCTAATACAGAAGTAAAGGTCGAAAGCTAGTCTATAATGATAAAAATCTCTGTACCCACCCTAACAAAATTTAAAAGCAAATCCTGAAATGATTAAGCCCATCTGAGACCAGGACAGGTGCCAATACTCTATACAGTACTAAAATAAAATTCAATATAAACAGCACAAATTTGCCATTTTCAGCACCTATTAATAAAATATCGAGTATACAAAGAAGCAAGAAAACATGACTCCTAGCAAGGAGAATAATCAGTTAATTAAAAATAAGCCTGGAAATTATAGAGATAGATAATAAAATTAGCAGATAAGAAAAATAAAGCAGTAACTATAAATAAGCTTTTAATGCTCTAGAGTAAAAAGGAAAACAAGTCCACGATGAGGAAAGTAATATAAGGTATAGTCACAATTATATGAACAAGATAGAAATGAAACTTCTACCTGGAATAAAAAATATGCTTCAGAAAAGAGTAGTGAATTTAAAGACTTAGCAATAGAAAGCATCCAGAATGAGGAAAAGAGAGAAAAAAGACAGGAAAATAAGCAAAGCACCAGTGGCTTGTGCATCGCACCAAGTAGTCTCACACATACAGAATTGTTGCCTGAAAAGAATAGGAGAGAAGGGGAAGAAAAATATTTGAAGAAATAATGGCCAAAAATGTAACACCTTTGAGGGAAATTATAAACCCACATAGGAAGATCAACAAACCTTTTGTAATAGAAACTTGAAGAAAATGACAAGACACATCATAACCAAGTTTCTGAAAACCATTAATAGGGACAACATGTTAGAAGCACCTAGAGAAAAATAAGACATATAGAGGACCAAAACTAAGAAAACGACAGACTTCTTGACAGAAACTATGCCAGCAAGGGAAATGGGTGAACCACTGGTAAGAAATCTTGTCAACTGGAAATTCTATTTTTAGGAAAACACGTTTTAAAAACAAAGACAAAAAAAACCCCAATTTTTTCATGCAAATAAAAGATAAGAAAATCCATTGCCAGCAAATCTTCACTATAGGTAATATTCAAGAAAGATCTTCAAAAAGAAGAAAAGATGATACTAGATGGGGAGAATGGTTCTAAGCAAAGGAATGTTAAGTCCTGGGAATGATAAATGTATGGGTAACAGAAAAGACATTTTTAAAATTTATCTCTCTAAAAGATAAATAAATGGCTGTTTAAAGCAAAAATAGAAACAGTGTATTATATGTTCATTGCATGTGTAAGAAGGGAGGATGGGACATGTGAGTATATTATTCAGGTCCAGAAATAGACCCCTAGTTAAGGCCTTTTATGAAACAAAATTGTATAGAACTTTCCAAAAATGATTCCAGGGCAATTGGATATATCCATATAGAAAAATAAGTCACAAAAATTAACTATACTTTATACAGAAATTAATTCAAAATGTATCAGACCTAAAGGCAAAAGCTACAACTATGAAACTTCTTGAGTAAAATGTTTCATGACCTTGAGTTAGTCAAAGATTTCAGGACACGAAAAGCACAACCTATGAAAGAAAACTACAATAAATTATACTTTGTCAAAATTAAAAACTCACTATTTGAAAGACATTTGTTAGCAAAATAAAAGAGGCAAGCCATATTGTGGAAGAAAATATCTGCTAAAAAAATCTAAGAAGTAACTTGTATCTAGACTATTAAAATTTTTTTTAAACTCAATATACCACAACAAATAAGTCACCAGATTTGAACATGCACTTCGCCAAAGAGATACAGATGCAAAGAGACACATGAACAAATGGTTGATGTCTTTGTCACTAGGGACATGCAAATTAAAGCCATAATGAGACACCACTACACACCCACTGCAGCATCTAAAATTAAAAACACGGACAATATGTGTTGCTGAGAACGTGGAGCAAAGAGAACTATGTCATCGCTGGTGAAAATACAAAATGAAATAGCCATATTGGAAAATAGTATGGCAATTTTTTTATACAGCAAAACATATGTTTATTACAAAACCCCAAAATCCACCCTAGATATTTACTCAAAGAGAAATGAGAACATATGTCCATGCAAAGATTTGTATGCAAAATTCCCATAGGATTTGTTCATAGTAGCGAAACAGTGAAAATAGCCCAAATGTCCGGCAATTAACTAGCAAATGATAAACAATAAATAAATAAATAAATAAATAAACAAATAAATAAATAAAGCAAATATACCTATAAAATGAAGTAGGGCTCTGTAATAAAAGAAACTACTGATACAGCTGACAACGTCAATGAACCTCGATAGTATCAGACTAAGTGAAACAAGCCAGACACGCACAAGGGACTTCACATGATCTACTGTTCTAGTACATGAAATTCTAGAAAAGACAAAATAATAGTGACAGAAAATAGATTTGGGATTGCCTGGAGCTAGGGGTTGGGGTGGAGAGAGGATTGTTTCCAGGGAAAATTTCAGGTGTAATAGAAATGACTTTTATGGTTATATTAACGTGTATACTTGTCAAAGATTATCAAAGTTTACCCTTAAAATTCATTTTGTGTTATTTGTATACTTCAGTAATGCTGATGGGCAAAATTTTAATCTATAACTGATAAAATATTGCAGACCCGGCAGAGAGAAAGGTAAAACTGTCTCACTACGAGGTCTCACAACTGGAGGCAAAGTGTGTCTCCCTGAAACAGCCCCCCCGCCATAAGGAAAAGAAAGAACAGACGCACACAGAGAACATCCCTCTGGGAGGGATATGGTTGTCGGTTGGTGAACATTTGGGTTATTTCTAGTTTGCAGCTATTTCAAATCTGTAGAAAGGATTTGAAAACCAGTATAATTAATATGCTTGAAATGTTAATAGAAAGGCTAGAATCTGTAAGTCAAGGGTAGGGCATGGTGCACGAAGAAGAGGGAAATTCAGAGAAACCATCAAAATGAAGAAAAAAAACTACGTGGAAAAATATATCAAAGGGTAAATGGTAAATTAGATATTAGTGACAGGAAGTCAGTAATTAGAGGATAGAAGGGGACTTAAGGCGGAAAGAAACACAGAGGTGAAACACACAATGAGAGTTAAGAGTCCTGACGTAAGGAACGGGAAGATTTAATGTACGCCTAAGGCTGAAGATGGGAATAGAGAGAAATGGTAAGAAGCGAGATCTCAAAACACCGTCAGGTACCAGCTTATACTCTCCCGCCTAGATTGAATGATGTTGATAAAAATGAAAGCATGAGGCACTTGGAAAAAAGAGAGACAGAAAGATTAAGACCTGCCTGAATGTCCCAGTATATTCTAGAAATCAAACAAATGACAAATTCTTTGAACAATAATTTGTGAAACAGAGCTTCCTGTCTATCAGAGATTGCTGTCCCCCATCTATAGGTTGGAGCTGTTCCCAGGCAGGCAGGGGCTACTCTGGGAAGGACTTTATTTCCCTATCCTGGTGCCTTAAAGCAGGGCCAGGTCACCGGCCAATGGAATGTGAGCAGTGGGAAACGGTATGTATCACTACTGGTGGGAGTCTCTCCTAGTCTCGCTCATGGGCTGGTTGGAGGTGCACCGTGAGTCCTTAGAAGTCAGCGCCAACTCAGGCACTGGTGCTGCCACCAGGGACCCTAAAAGACTCAGCATGATCAGTCAGATTCATTTGTGTCGCTGATGTATCAACACTTCCTTCCCCACCCCTGCCCCAGCCCTACCCCCTCACGGATCTGGAAGGGTACATGCGTCCACCAAACTTCCACGGTGCTTGACTCATCGTGCAATGTGAGGTCTGTTTGTTAAATCAGCTTATCCTAAATGTGACCAAAATACCATTTAAAATGTTTCTAGGGGCACGTGGGTGGCTCAGTCGGTTAAGCATCTGACTCTTGATTTCAGCTCAGGTCATGATCTAAGGGTCATGAGATGGAGCCCTGCCTCAGGCTCTGTGCTTAGTGTGGAGTCTCCTTAAGATTCCCTCTCTCCCTCTCCCTCTGCACCTCCTTCCCCCCTCCCTCACTTAAAAAAAGGTTTCCAAAGTTCTATAGAAATATGCTTTCTGTGTGAGGAGTTTACCTCTTAAAACATTACTGCAGTATTTTTCAAGACTGTTGTTTGTTCAATAAGTTCCCTCCGCTGAATCAACAGGGATAAATGAGGTGAAAAATGGCTCCTGTTCATAAGCAGAAGTTGAACTTATGCCTTCTATGTTTTCCAAATGTCTGCCAAAAATAATCAAAGTCGATATCTAGTAAAGTAGACAAAAAGATGTTATTTTCTTGAAGGGACAGAGATTCTATATTATGGTTTTGAAATGCTCAAGGTCGCAGAAACTATACAGAATTCCAGTATCTAGACTGTCAAACGTCTGTGAAAAATCATGGTTGGGGTCCCGGGAAGAATGCAGTGAGGAGAAATGGAATACAGGAGCATTCAGCAGCTACTAAGAAGATACTGTAAGTCCTTTCAAGGAGAAAAATCTTCTAAAGGTCGAAGCCACGGCTTGAGATTTTAGCAACATCGATTACCAGCTCTCCCAGAGGCTCCTACGTCTCGCCACGTTTCTGCTGCCGCTGGCTGGGAAGCCTCCGTGGCACCTATCTGTCCGTCTCACTGTGTTTCTCCAACTTGGGCAAGAGAGACATGATGCTGAGTCATGGATTTAGGAGATGAGAAGGTGCTGATGCCTAGACGTGGAAATATACTAAAATAATAACGAAGGCCAGTCATTTTCTGACCTTCATCCGGTAGAGTTATGTGAAAATGTTGGGTGAGAGTGCCTGTGAACATATTGAAAAGTAAATTTAGGAGAAGGTAATTTTGAAGAAAGATCTTTGCACTAACCATCAGCAGATCCAGCTCCAGTCCTTCATCAACCCTTGTGCTATGGGAATGCAAATGGTACAGCTTCCGGGGAGAATGATTTCTCATTTTCTTATCAATTACGTATGTGTTTTCCATACGACCCAGAGATTGCATTCCCAGAGAAATGAAAGTATGTGTTCCCACGAGTACCTGTGCACAAATGTGTCTAGCACCTGTATCCAGAAGTTTTCTACTCTTCTTAGCAAGTGGTCTTTCCCTTTCTGCAACTCCAACCGCTGTCTCTACTCCAGACAGAAAGAAGGTGAGGGGGTGAGGAGGGGTGGCTGGTCCGCCAGGTCAGCCGTTCACAGCCTCCTACACCGTTTCCTTTGGTTAAACCTGTAGGTGCAAGAGATTTTGGAAAACGTTCTTCACCTGGTCCCCTGGTCCAAACAAAGGAAAGATTCTTCGGGGAAGCAGGGCAGAATCAGAAATATGCACATAAAGAGCAGAGCCTGCTGTATACACCTGTCATCCAGAGATGACTGTTAACATCTGTGTGCATTTTGTTAGGAGTGAACAAATATCTTTATAAACACGGATTTGAATACCATTTAAACTGTTTTTCCTCTCTCGACATGGGGCATGGGTATATCCCACGCAGCTAGCTGTTTGCTTCTGCATCACGTTAATTGGCTCCGTAATTCCCCTGTCAAGAATGTATACTGTTTGGGGGAACTTAGGTGGTTTCCAAGTGTCATGAGAAACAAGGCTGTGATGAGTATTTTCGTAAGTATGTCTCAGGGTATTTCCTGTAAGTGAAGTTACTGGGTCAGAGTTAGGCACGTATTGGAGGCTTTTGATTTGATTGCTAAATCGCCCTTTCGAAAGGTTATTCTGATTCATATTTCCATCCTGTTTCCACACTGGTCCTGGGATGGAGGAATCATTAAGAAAAAAAAAAAAACTATTTGGTGAAACCCTTCTAAAATTGTGAGGCATGCTAAAAAGATGCAGGTACTCAACTGGGAGAAGCTGAAGCCCATTGGTACGACTGGTGTAAACCATCTCAACTAAGAAATTATAGGAACCTCTCGTGGGGCAGTGTAAGCAATGAATTATTTATATAGTTGACAGCCTTTGGATTGCAGAGTCCTGGCTATATTAGTGATGAACCACCACTCCTTCGCTCCAAAGACCCTCCCCACCCCAGTGACTTCTGGAAGTCCTTCGAGGACTTCCATGCATCCCCACAAATAAAGGAGCCTCTCCCTTTGTCCTCCTGTCTGGGCAAATCCCCACTGCCCCATAAGCTCTTGCTGGAAGACTCCCCTTGCTGTTTCAACCTCACGAGGACACTGAGGATTTCCTGGCAGGTCTCAGAGCTGTAGGAGCTCCAGGCTGCAGGCTGGTGCAGGGCACAGGCTGGGAGGGGAGAGGGATCTCTTCTGTTATTCTTCAATCTGCAACTCTGGACAGAAGGTTAGCTGCTTGGCAGCCCAAGTAACCAAATACTTTAGACAGGTCAGTGATCTGAAGCAGGTGAAGCTCTCTCTCTCTCTCTCTCTCTCTTGTAGGCTTAAACCAGCATAGGAGACCCCAGGATGAGCAAGTGCTCCCCATTCCTTAAAGTTCTCCTCTTCCCACTAAATTTCTCCCTCACCAGAACCTCTCCTTTCCCCTCCCATTTTTCAAAATCAAGCACCATGAATGCGGATGGAAAAGAAAGGATCCTAGTGGGGGCTCGAGGGGGTACCTGGAGCCAAGGGCTCGCCCATGTGTACTTGCCCGCAGCTTGCTGTGTTTCCTGCTTCTGTAAATTTCTCAGGCGCGCTTGGCAAGCGCTCAATCCCAGCATTTGCTTGGCAAAGGAGCAAAGTAAAAATGGTGAACCCACAATAAATGGAATAGGTTTTAAATAAAAGAAGAGATGTGACTAGTGTTGCCATTTCACTTTGGGGCTACGTGGAGGCATAATAAAGCCAGTGAGAAGCAGGGAGCCATGCTAAGAGACACAGTGCAGCAGAATGGTTACAAGAGGGAGGTGGCCCTCTTTTACTTTTTCTTTCTCTTTTTTCTCTTTCTCTCCTTCCTTCCTTCCTTCCTTCCTTCCTTCCTTCCTTCCTTCCTTCCCTCGTTCCTCTTCTTACTAGCTCTATAATTTTGACAAATTTACTTAACATCTGTGAATGTTTCCTTATTTAAAAGATGAGGATAAAACTATAAGCTGAGTCACAATGTCTTTGGGAGGATTCGATGAGCTAATGCCTATAAATCTCCACACACAGTCTGACACCTAGAAATGTCAGTTACTAATAGACGTTCTTATTTTTAGCTGACTTTCTACAGAAAAGAATCGGTAAACCCCAAGTTTTCTAGCCCCTCTCTCTCCTGGCTCATTTAGCACATGCCTCAGAACTTCTCACTCTGGGTCCCCAAACTTTCCTCTCATAAGGTCCCACCTCCATCAAAAGTCAGGTGGGCAGTCCCCACTTTTTTCTTTCAGTAGTTGCCTACAACCTGCACACAGCCTTGCTCCCGTCCGTCCATCCACTTCCTTCCTTCTAGAAGTTGTGGAAGGAGCCCCTTCCCTTGGGCTGCTCCAGGATATTAGCCCGGAATAAGGGGCCCAGGTGTAAACATCTGTCAGGTGTTGGCAGTTGAGTGGGCTGGGTATAAAAGGAGAAGAACCAAAGCTGAGAAATATTCGCCCGTCAACTGGGCGGCTTCTCTTCAGCTTCTGCAGTTGTCAGCTTGCAGGAAGACAGGCCAGTATTGCCAAACAACTATCACATGATGTTTGCCTGCAAAAACTCTGAAATTCCTGATTTTTCGGTATTAACTGATTTAAAATTTTGAAAAAAGAGACAAAAAATCATTCAGGGAGAAGAGAATTTCTCTACATGTCTTCAGGGCTAAAATGGCTGATGGGCCACCAGTTTGGATCTTTGGCCAAGTTGGACCCACTTATCTGTCCTATAATCTAATGTCTTTTGGAAGATATAAAATAGTTAATGCTATCAGGGTTTGAAGGCTGAGATTTTCGTGTACACTTATCATTTCTTCTCAAGCTATAGGCAGAGTGGCAGCTCAAGAAGTCTGATGATGATGTGTTCTGTTGGTTATTTTCTTTCTCTTTTCTTTTTATTTTTAAAGTAATCTCTACACCCAACATGTAGGCTCAAACTCACAGCCCTGAGATCAAGGGTCGCACGCTCCACCAACTAAGCCAACCAGGTGTCCCTCTGTTGGTGCTTTTCAATTCCACAGTTCAGAGGTCTGTGAGAGTGATTTGTCTTGGAGGTATCTAATCAACCAGCTGGTTCTCTTAGAACAAATACTACAGAGATGAAATCATAAATCATCACCTTAAACGTAGCACTGTAGTTTTTTTAATTAAAGAAATTCAAAGTATCTTCACAATGGGTTTGACTTAACATTACATTCGATAGTTTGTATTATCCAGATGTGGTAGGCAGAATATTGACATTCCCCCAAATATGTGCACATCCAATCCCTAATACCTATGAATAGGTTATGTTTACCGAAGCTTCAAAATATTAAATAGCTTTCCTGAAGTTACATGGTTAATAAATGAGGGGTCCAGGGTCTCTACCCAAAGCAGATCTGCCCCACAAAGTAAGTTTGCTAAAAACTTACAAGCTTGTTCATAGCATTAAAACACTCCTGATCTGTCTGCTACTAGGCTGACAAAGACCCTCATTTTCTATTTTTTTGTTTCTGTGAGAAATATAGACTCCTAAAATATGAAAGTTCGAGAAACATTATCACTAGCCTGAAGCTATGTCTCTACTTTAGCATGGTATGGTAAATTGGAGTTAAGGTGGCGGACGGAATTAAGGTCTGTTAATCAGTTGACTTTGAGATGGGATTATGCTGAGTTATCCAGATGGGCCCCAAATAATCACAAGAGTCCTCAAGAGTGGGAGGAAGAAGGAAGCAGAGGAGTCAGAGTATGTGATATGAGACTCAACCATCTGTTGCTTGCTTTGAAGATGGCTTAAGAGGCCATGAGCCAAGGAATGTGGGTAGCCTCTAGAAGCTAGAAAAGGCCTGGAAATAGATTTCTCCCCTACAACTTCCAAAAAGGAATGCAGCCCTGCTGACAGTTTGATTTTAGCCCCATGGAGACCATTTTGGATTCTTGTTCTCCACAACTGTAAGATGGTGTGGTTTCAGACATGAAGCTTTTGGTTATTTGTTAAGCTGCAAAAGGAAACTAGTACACCAGATGTTCCTCCCATCTTGTTCTGTGTCTAATACTTGAGGTTTCTGATCCTTTGAAACCGTTAGTTTTCTTATCTTTAAAATGGGAATAATTTCAATCTCCTGGTTTATAAGAGTATGAAACGAGGTTATGTTCCAGGAGAGCTTTTGCTAAAAACTTACAAACTCCCTCATAGCGTTAAAACGTAAACTCCTGATCTGTCTTCTACGAGGCTGACAAAGACCCTCATTTTCAATTTTTTTCATTTCTGTGAGAAATATAGACTCCTAAAACCCGAAAGTTTGAGAAACTTTATTACTAGCCTGAAGCTATGTCTCTACTTTAGCATCTAACAAACGGAGACAATAAATGTTATATGTGTGTTTGGTAAATAAAATTGAATTGGGAATTACAGAGTACCAGGCTATAAGTTATTTCTCAATGTTACAGATTTATTTACTTATTTTTGAGAGAGAGATAGAGCGAGCGCATGCATAGGTGTGAGCTTGCAGTGGGAGGCAAGGAGCAGAGGTGGAGAGAATCAAGCAGACTCTGTGCTGGGCAAGGAGCCCAATGTGGGGCTCTAATAACCCTGGGATCAAGACCTGTGCAAAAATCAAGAGTTGGGTGCTTAACCAGCTGAGCCACCCAGGAGCCCCAGTTTCTCAATATTAACCCACATATCTAATTTAATCCTAACCCACATATGCTTAATAATCTAACCCACATATGCTTATTTAATCCTTCCATGATGCTTACTGAGATATGTCCCCTTATTATCCTCACCCACAGATGAGAAAACTGAAGCTCCAAAATGTTAAATAGCTTTCCTGAAGTCATGTGGTTAATAAGCTAGGGGGCCAGGATCTCTACCCAAGCAGGTCTGCCCCACAGTCGGTGCTCCTAGCCACAGTACTCTGATCCTTGTAAATGAGATGTTTTTCTTTATTCCTCAAAGTTAATTACATTCCCCTACTACCCAGTGCAGAGTGCGTTTCCCAACCAGGCAGCTGGAGTGGGTCTTGATTAGGACTAACATTCATGGTCACCCATTCATTCCTCTTGCTGGGTATTGATTCAAGCTGGGCCAAGCCAATGTGTGCCATTGTGATGGAATTAATTGATTGTATTTGATTTCTCATCTCACAAAATGGGATTAATAATTGCAACTATTGCATAGGGTTGCTAATGAGGATTAAATGAGTTAATTTAAAAGAAAGGCTGGCTCTAGATAAATGTTAGCTCTTATTTCATCTGCAAATTAATAGTCATTGACAATTACAATGGACTGAGCTTCGAGCTATGTCTGTTTCGAAGAAATATTTTGATAAAAAAGTTACTTCAGGTAATGAGTGGCACTCCAGAAACATGCTTGGGTAGGAGTATAAAACACAGGTTTTTGGAATTCTCTGGGAGAAACCCAGAAAGGGAACAGAGGAGCCCTGAGACCCAGGACTATGAAAGCCCAGATTAGCTGGAAAAACTGCTAGAGTTAAGTATGTGGAAAATGGACTTGGATCCTTAAATAGTACATTTAGGGGATTTCCTTGAAAATTTTCTTAATTTTAGTTTTATTCAAAGAGATTGGTCAAAATGAATTTGGTGACCATTGAATGAATTTACTCTGTGTCGGGGTGCACATCACCAGACCAGGAGCAAAGGACAAACAGGGTCGTGGACAGGATTTAGGAGAAAATAGGAAGCTTGGAGCTTTTTCATTACAGAAAAACTTCATTAGGATATTGTCTCTGATTGAGGATGTGTAATAGTAATGGATGACAGGGAAATGCATTATTATGAAAGTCCTATAAAATGGATCTTAGGAAAAAACAAAGATTGTCACCCAAAGTAAACAGAGAGCTAGTGGCGTATCTGGAAGAACCAAGTTCTAGTATATGCATTCTTCACTTAATGAGAAATCCTTTTATAACATCAATATTAAAATTATGATTATGCTAATCGATTATACATTTGCTTGGGCACCTGGGTGCCTTAGTCAGTTAAGTGTCTGCCTTCAGCTCAGGTCATGATCCCGGGGTCCTGGGATCGAGTCCCACATCAGGCTCTCTGTTCAGCAAGGAGTCTCCTTATCCCTCTCACTCTCCCTCTGTGTTCTCCCTCTCTCTCTCTCAAATAAATAAATAAAATCTTTAAACAAAGATTATATACTTGCTCAATCAACAAACATTCATTGTATACACTTTATGCCAGGTGCTGGGGAAACACCGATTAACGAGATAGTGTCTCTGTTCATGGCCAGGTCACACCAAGCAACTCTCTAGGAGAGGAACAGCACAGTGTGGTCAGTATAAAGGGCTGGGAGAACAGCTGGTCTCTCAGAGAGGATGGCCTCAGTGGAAAGGTGGCATTTTTGCTGCACCTCGAAGAGGAATTCCCCTGTAAGTAAAGGACAGTAAAGCTAGTGTGCTGGATATCCTCCATTTGCGACCCCCAGACCTGTTCTTCTCCTTCTCCACTATGCTGTGCTTTCTTGGGCTGACATTTATGGATTATTTCAATGGGCTCCCTTGTCCTCAAGCTTCCAGTTGAACTCGTGCAATGGAGCAGATCATGGTCTGGGAGAAAAAGTTTTGAGTATTTACTCCTACGGTTCCCTGCCTGCTGGTCTGTGTGGTGACAGTGACTGTGATCCTTCACCCAAGTTCACTGCTTTTGGGTGTCCCTTTTCTATAACTACAACTCTCTTTGGGTTCTGGAAGCAGCTCTCCTCTCTCCCCATGTCGTATGCCTATGTTTGGTCACAGGTCCTTGCAGTTGCTTAATTCAGGATACTAAAACACCGCTTTTGGCTTTATCTTAACCTTGCGCGCATCATTATAAATATCCCATCTCAGTGTGAAATTGGATTCCTCTTGGGACACCAGCTGGTACTGCAAGTACACACCATGACTCTGAAACGTACAACTTACACATACTGGTAATTTGTTGATTTCCTCGGAAAGGTGTGTCCTCTGATTACATCAGTCTCGAAAGCTCTATCACACGTAGTCTTGTACTCCATGCCAACTATGACTTAGGTCTTAAAGGAGGTGAACCTGCAATAAGCTAGGACTATGTAGTATCTTTTTATTTCTATTCAAACTGTGTACTTCCTACTCTATGGTTTAAGGAATAACTTATGCTCTGTTCCTAACTGAGCAAATTCTTATGATAGAGTTTGAAGGGAAAAATATAAGCATATTCTCTAAGCAGTAATGCAATTTAAAAACAAGAATATTAACTAGGATATTAAAGAAACATTTGTAATTATTAAGTGTGTTTACTAACTCTTAAATTATGCCAATATAGAAAACCAGCTCAGTTCCTGTATCACATAATTAGTGATTATGCATCATTTAAAGATCAGGGGAAAGTGGCCATTATTTAAGTTTACATTACATTTGAATAACATTTCAGGAAATATTTTATATCTATGACTATATTACTTTTACTTATAAGAAATAGTATATTAATGGGTCTTAGTTTGTGCATCATGAGAAAGATTCTCAATTCTTACCACACCACGGGAAGGGTTATGTACTTTCTATTAGGAGATCATCGCTTCTTTTGCTTTTGATATTTTCACATTTTATGGAAGCAGGTATGAGTCTGTAAACAACAAATGGATTAAGGTCCTGGAGTATTTAAAGCAAATTATTGGATGATCTTCTGTTGACCCTTTGATGCGTTTCCTTTAAAGGAAGGCTAAATGCTACGCGCTTTTTCTGTTCAACAAGAGTTTGAATGAGTTATCCGTCTATAATTTGTGTGTTGGGAGAATGGAGGGGAAGGCAGGGTGTTGTGTGTTCTCATCAGATCTAAAAGGAAGTGGTTATTCTGGGAAAAAATATCTGGGACATAGGATACCATCTAATATACAACCATCTTGTACACTAAGGTTACTATTTACTTTTCTCTCATATAAACTCAGGCAAAGCTGTAAAGGAAGATAGCTAAACTCTGAGCTCCCGCTTATATAGGTAGAGAGAGCAGAGTAAGACAAGACCTCAAAAGGGACTGATGGTGGATAGCATGTTAACCAGAAATTCCCTGAAGGTAGGACTGTTCTGAGAAATGTCTGGTTTCTTGTTTCTCTTAAGAGAAACCCAGGCAAGTGCTTCTGAACCTTCTATAATAAAATTGTTATCTTTTTATTGCTTTCCCCCCTCTCTCTTGAATAGGCAAAGGTTTTTCCAGGGGGAAATTGGAAACATTTGATGGATCTAACCACCAGTTTGTAGACCTGTTCTCTACCGTTCTTTGTCTTGAATTGTCCACACATTTAGAGGAAAACAAAAGCACAGCATCTTCACTGTGAAAACTAATCAATGAGATCTTTTTATGAGATTGGCAAAGATGAAGGCCAGCACTCAGCGAAGTTGAACTTTGACATTCCGAAGTCAAAGAAAAGGCTTGTGGGAACAGTCTCTTCAAGCAGAGCAAGGAGTGGATCTCGTATAGGATTCTGAGAACTGCGTAAGACATTGGTGGACTTTGAAAGGTGGAGCCAACAGCATTTACTTGGTTTTATTATCCAGGTAATCTGTGTTAGTTCGTGATGTGTGTATGGTGCTGACGAGCTGGCTTTCACAAGGGTGTCTCCTGACACGTCTGTGCTGCCAACTGGTGGACTTTCGGAAGTGCATCCTGTCACTTATTGGCTGGCTTTAAAAAGTGATGTCATGACGCTGAGTTGTCATCGATCCTAGATGCACGTAAAACTGGTTCCGTTGGTTATTTGTAATCGCAGTTACAGGATACTCCGTGCTTTCCAGAGGGAAAGAGAACTCTTAGTCAGAATCTCCCTTTTTGGTCCTCTTTTGTCCAAAGTTGTAGCCAGAGGTGCTGATTGTCCTTGGTGTTAAGGTTTTATTTACAGAAGTCTGATTTAGAGTTTGTGGGCTGGCATTTCATCCTGTGTTTGCCTTTGAATCATGACTGGATAATTTGGTGTGGCAAACATATTTTTACATCATTCTCTAGTTTTCTTTTCTTTTTTTTAAAAAAGATTTTTATTTATTTATTTGGCAGAGAGAGACAGCAAGAGAGGGAACAAAAGCAAGGGGAGTGTGAAAGGGAGTAGACTTCCCACCGAGCAGGGAGCCCGATGCGGGGCTCCATCCCAGGACCGGGGATCATGACCTGAGCCGAAGGCAGATGCTTAACGGCTGAGACACCCATTCTCTAGTTTTCTATAGGCCTGACCACATTTTTATATTTCTGTTATAGCAAAAGATGTGGTTGCAAATGTTGGAGTCTTTGGGGATTTTGATTGGTAATATTGTCACAAAAGAAACACCATGAATAACCACCAAAGGATTGTAAGAAACAGATAAAATTGAAGGATCAGGTTGAGTTATGCTTTTTATATAAGTAAGTTTATAGCCACCTCTCCTGAATGTTAATCAGCCTACCATTTGTTACGAATAATTAATAATGTGACTATCCTTGATCGACATGTACTTTAACAACCTTTCCTGAAAGTATAACCATTATTTGAATTTTCCTAAGAATTGGCAAGGAATAATATGCCTGATAATTTTTAAGAGCGTTTGTGCTGGCAATAGCTTGTGAAACTGAATTTTAGAGTTAGGGTGGTGATTACAGGAAAACACAGACTTAGGTAAGTTGCTGTTGTTTAAGTCAGGGGTGTGTAACATGAACTGTTTCAAGCCTATGTCCAGAGGAAGTGCGCAGAGGAGACTGTGACAGTCAGTGGCTCCAGGAATCCAAGAGAATCTGTCCTGATAGTCTTAGGCAGAAGCTGACAACTTCATCCAGTTGCTGGCTTGTTCTGAAGGTCCTATGCCATCATTAAACTTTCATGGACCATCTGCTTCTAGAACTCCTTGGAGCACCTCAGTTTAAGATCTCTAATTTTCCCACTTTAGTCATTTGAGAAGGGGTGATATCGTTTTGATTGGGAAACACAACTTTAAAAATGAACTTGCAATTTAATCATTATTACACGAGGCATGAGTACAGGATGTGGTGCTTACCAGAGAGGTCGGAACATCGACTCATCTACTTTTAGATCATTCAGGGGCCTAAGTAAATGATGGGTGCAGGAAAACAGCCTGTGTGAGTCCACGAGAGGACTGAGCATACAAGGTGTTCCTTCGCAGTATTCCGCCGCGTCAGCTGTGAAATATAGGAGCTGAGGGCCAGTGGAGGTATTTTTCAGACATGGGCCTGCCAATGCCCAGTTCAGAGAGAGAAGATACATAAATTCTGGAAGGGGAGTAAGGCAGGGCCCTGAAAGGTAAGGGTAGTATTTTAGGCCATGAGATTCCAAACGTGTCTGAGAGTTTAAATAATTTGAGTTTCAAGAATCTATTTGCTTATTCCACTTTGGCGGGGACTCTCAGGTAATAGGGACAGGGGATTTTCTGATAAATGGGGGAAGCTTTCACTAAATCGCAAATCGGTTTCCCAGAAAGTGATTCCCTCTGTCACTGCACAGTGATAGTCTAAGTATCAATGCTCGAACTGGCGGACACAGTGTATTATCAGTTTTAACCACAATGAGTTCTAAGGCTTTTCTTTTTTTAGATTTACTTATTTTGAGAGAAAGAGAGGGCGGGGCAAGGGAGAGAGAGAGAGACAGTCCCAAGCAGACTTCATGTTCAGCATGGAGCCTGACCCTGGGCTCTATCCTAGGACGCTGAGCTCACAGCCTGAGCCAAAATCAAGAGTTTCAACCAACTGAGCCACTCAGGTGCCCCAAGGCTTTCTTGAAAATGGATTTTTTCAATCTATCTAAGAAAATAAATATATTATGACTAGTCTATATCCCCAGCCCACAGAGGGAGGCAATTGTACGAAACCTATTTGAAAGTATTTGCTGAAAAGATCCCTTAAACTGTGATTCCTTACAATTTTTCCATGAATGTCTCTTTCTGTTCTATAAAAAGTCCTTTAGTCAGAAGAGCGTGTTTAGCGTGAAGGTCAGCTAAATAATTTCCTCTTCCTTTTTTCCTCTTTTTTTTTTCATTGTGGACCTCTACCCTTATGATGACAGGTTTTGGGGCTATTATTGAACATCAAGGAATTCTTATATTTTTGGGGCATTTTCACAGGGGTGCCAACGGAAGTTAAGAACACTGTTTCCATAGCCTTCTGAAGTCATGAGCTATTCCCAAAGCATATAGAGTATGAGTGTATATATTTAGAGTTTTTATTTTTAACATTTTAACACGCCCCAGGAAAGGTGATAGGTTCAGTCATTTGAGAGGATTTGCAATCTGGTAAAGGACTGATTCCACAAAGGAATCAGGAGTATTATAGCAGAATAAGCCTAGTGTTATCTCCTTTCATTTGAAAATAATACATAAACAATATTAAGTTAGAATTTTTTATGGAAACATCTGATGTATCTGTTAGGGGAGTGGGCACTTCTCAGATTTCAAAACCGTAATCACAACCACGAGCTTTCCATGTTGTGCAGCTCACACCCCCAGAGCAGAGTGTCATCTTCCATGGGCTATGCAATGAGAATGGTCATTTATCTTGGAAAAAATCAGTCTTGTGTTCTAAGGACTTTCTTTTTCCTAAAAGTTTTTTTTTTTTTAAATAATCTCCACACCCAATACAGGGCTCAAACCCACAGCCCGGAGATCAAGACTGGCAAAGTCCATTGACCGAGCCAGCCAGGCACCCCGGATGTCCTAAGGACTTTTACAAATCATTCTGCCTAGGTCTGGAGAGTCTTTTGCGTATAGGGCTTCTGGGAATATAACTTATTCTTTTTTCTATTTTGAATCATACATAATGTTGTTATATTAATATCTAGATCATTTATAATTTGACCAGGTGTAGGAGAACTTTCAAATACTTCTAAAATTAGTCCATCTGCCATACATTTTATAGGCTGTTCCTTTTGCAGGGTAGAGCTCTACTTATTAAATTTTATAGAGGTTGTACTTCAGGAAACCCTGTGTTTGTCTGATGATCCCAAAATAACAGTTACAGTTTGTGTCGTGTAGAGAGACAGACCTGTTAGAAATTTCCACTACTTGAGTGATTTTAGAATTCTAAGGGATCCGATTGTACTAATCATGGGTTTTATTTTCTATATGATACAATGTTTTGACATCTCTGGGGGCCTTCTTGCTGGAGAGATGCCGCCTCTCCAGGGCTAGCTAATTCCTGGAGACAGTAAACCACTTGTCAGGAAGCCTGCCTTTCATACGCAGAGCCCCAGTTCCAAGAACAGAACCCCAACCACCTCCTTTGTCTGACTCTCACACTCCAAGCCAGTATTATCCCTGCCCTGAATGGACCCAGCACCCATACTAGACAACTAAAGACAGCCCTCTAACCCCAAGCCAGCTGGAATTATTCAAATTAGCAAATCCTGAACTCCTTACTCTTCTTTGCCTTGCCTTTCCATGGAAACTCCAGTAAGGGCTCTGGTCTATGCCTTCCCCTCTCCTCTCTGCCTCCTGGGTACCCCTGGTGCTTCCCACAGTGGCTTACATGACATGCCTGCCACACCCTTCAATGGGAACTGTAAGTAATATTAAACTTTTCCTTTAATGGCATTGACCTCTACATATCATCACTAAGTCATTTTTATGAATTAGGAACTAGGCACAAATCAGGGATGCTCTAAGTCATCGTTGATCATGCACATGGTAGGTATAGAAGCACTTATACCAACAGAAAGTCATGTTATTTTACACTTACATTTATATATGATTCAACATGAGGTTTTGGGAATACAGACATGGAATCTGGAGGTGCTGATGGTTTTTGGTTTTGGGTTTTTTTGGCTTAGAATGTTTGGAAAGATTTTGGAAAGTTGTCATTTGTTTCTTAGTGTGGGGCATGAGTCCTTCCAATAGTCCTTGTACTTATGTCTACAAGTGTCCTGATTCATAGCCTCCTAATTCTTAAAGAGCAGAGGACCTTCTGATCTTGTTTTTCTTTTGGGATCCAGGGTTTTTTTAATATAGAAGGCTGTACGTTTGTTTCCCAGCTTGCTTACTGTCTAGGGCTTTTTTATATCTTTGTTTTATCTTGTAAAAAGTTTTTATTAATTTATTTGCGGGAGAGAGAGTACGAGTGGGAGGGAGGGGCAGAGGGAGAAGCAGACTCCCTGCTGAGCAGGGAGCGGGCCCCACCCTAGCACCCAGAGATCATGACCTAAGCTGAAATCAGATGCTTAACCAACTGAGCCACCCAGGCGCCCCCTTTTTTAATCTTTAAAAAAATTGTGGAAAAATATACATGCTATAAAATTTACCAGTTTAATCTCTTTGAGTGTCCAATTCTGTGTCAGTAGGTACATTTCCAGCATCGTAAGAACACAGGCAGGGGAGAAACGGATGGTCAGCTGATAAAGAGCGCAGTCAGGCAGGACAGGAAACTCCACTCTAGTTTGTAACTGTCTTCATGATTTACAAGAAGAACACAATCTTCGTAATAGCTAGACTTCCAGGAACCTATAGACTCAATTTCCTGGAACCTTAATGTCACGTTCACCTTCATAGGATAACAAACCCTGTCGAATCCGTCACTCCTCACAATCGCAATGCAGCTCTTCCTGCCTGTGAGTCCTGTCCCTGCACTATAATAAAAACACCTTTTTGCACCATAAACTGTCTCCAGAATTCTTTCTTGAATGTTGCGTTCGATGACCCCACATTACTGGCCCCTAGTCTACTTTCCCTCTCTATAAACGTGACTATTCGGTACACCTCATTAAGTCAAGTCATATAATATTTATCCTTTTGGCTTATTCCACTTCTCATGATGTTTTCAAGTTTTATCCATTTAGTAGCATGTGTCATAACTTCATTCCTTTTTGAGACTGAATCATATTCTGTTGAATGGATATACATTTTGTGTATCCCATTCACCTGTCGACGGACGTTTGGATGCTTCTGCCTTTTAGCTATGGTCGATAATGCTGGTGAACACTGGTGTGCAATTTTCTGTTTGAGTCCCGGATTTCAATTCTTTGGGACGTATAAGTAGAAGAGGACTTGCTGGATCTCATGATAATTCTGTTTAATTTTTCTTGAGGAACTGCCGTGCTGTCTTCCACAATGGCCGCACCATTTTGTATTTCTAGCAGGGCTCCAATTTCTCCATATCCACACCAACTCATATTTTCTATATTTTGGATAATGGTTATCCTAATAGGTCAGAAGTGGTATCTCACTGCAGTTTTGATTTCTATTTCCCTCATGGTTAGTGGTGCTGAATATCTTTTCATGTGTTTATTGGCTATTTGTATGTCTTCTTAGGAGAAATAGCCATTCAAGTCCTTTGCCCATTTTTGACTTGAGTTATTTGTCATATCATTGTTGAGTTTTAGGAGTTCTTATATATTCTGAAAACTAACGTATTATCAGATAATGATTTGCAAATAATTTCTAAGGCTTTTGGAAAAATATTATCTAAATGGTCAAAATCGTCTAAATGGGCAATCTCAAATTCCATTTTTAAGCAACATTAATATTTGAACACATTTTTATTTATTTATTTATTTTTTATTTTTTTAAGATTTTATTTATTTATTTGACAGAGATAGCCAGCGCGAGAGGGAACACAAGCAGGGAGAGTGGGAGAGGAAGAAGCAGGCTCATAGCGGAGGAGCCCGATGTGGGGCTCGATCCCAGAACGCCAGGATCACGCCCTGAGCCGAAAGCAGACGCTTAACGACTGAGCCACCCAGGCATCCCTGAACACGTTTTTAAAGGAACACCTCTGTCTTGACTTCAGCTCTTTCTGTGCCCCAGAATATTGTTTGAAATATTTCTGAAGTCCATCTTAAAAAGATATTGATCTTTATTTTGTTTATAATTTTGTGTCTCTGCCCAGTCTGAGCGTAAGGGAAAGATTTCAGAACTAACTTTACATAATATGCTTCTTTTTTTAACATCATTTTTTTGAGATATATTTTTTAAATTTTATTTATTTATTTTTATTACATTATGTTAGTCACCATACAGTACTTCATTAGTTTTTATTTTTGATATAGTGTTAACACCATTTTTTTTTATTTATGCACAGCTAGATTTTTTTTTTTTACATTTTATCTAATAAAAGCAGTGAGTTTATTATAGAAACTTCTGGAAAAAGTTACCGAAAAAGAAGTAAAAATTTCCTAGAATGTTCTAGCCACAGATAGAAGTTTTAAATGCATTTATTTTACATAGTTGTAATCCTACTAACTACATAATTTTTTTGTTGTGGTAAAAAACACATTAAATTTACCATATTAACCGTTTTAAGGATACAGTGCGGTAGTATTAACTATACAAACATTTTTGTGCAACATATCTCTTAGAACTTTTTCATCTTGCAGAAGTGAAACTCTGTATTCCTTGAAAAACAAATCCCCCTCTCCCTCCGTCCAGTACCTGGAAACCAGCATTGTAACTATTGTTTCTAAGAGTTTGACTACTTTAGATACCTTATATAAGTGGAGTCATGCAGTATTTGTACTTCTGTGACTGTCTCATTTCACTTAACATACGCCTTCAAGGTTCATCCATGTTGTAGCTTGGAGTAAAGAATTGCCTTCTATAAGGCTGAAAAATACTCCATTTTATGTATATACTACATTTTTTTTTAATCTTTCATCTGTTGATGGACATTTAGGTTACTTCGACTTCTTGGCTATTGTGGATAATGGCTGCAGTGAACATGAGTGTGCCTTTTATTTTTTCTAGGATTCTAATAGTTATCTTAGACTGTTTGATGTTATTCCACAGATCTTAGATGCTTTCTTCTAATTTTTTCCACTCTTTTTTTTTTCTGTTTGTGTTTCAGTGTGGGTAATTTCTGCTGACCTGTCATCAAATTCCCTGATTCCTTTCTCTTCTATAGTATGTCTACTGATGAGGCCACAGAAAGCATATTTTTGTCTCTTTACTCGCTTTCATTTCTTTTTTTTCTTTTTTAGATTAAATCATCTCCTGTTATTTACCACTGTGCTTCCTCTAACCATTTTCCCATTTTCAGGGCCTAAGATGAAAGGAACTGGTTGGTGCAGAAATGGTCATCCGGGACAACAGTTATCTAACAAAATCTTGAATTCTGTCCCTGATTTGTCTGTCTTCCTGAAACAGGCAGAAATACTTTTTAAAGTCAAGAAAATAATTTTAAAGCCCTCAACTCCTCTCTTGACCAGGGTTTGTGTTCGCCTTCTATAGATCTAGAAATTTTAAGGGGAAATAATTCAAAGTCAGTTTTTTCCTGCTTCAAAGTAAAAACACACACAGAATCCTGAGAGAAATGTAGACTTTAAGAAGGTCATGTGGAGGAGCAGAAGGGATGGAAGTGGTGTGAGTGGGTGGTGAAGACATAGCTGGATATGGAGGGGTGTAGGGAGAACACTTTCAGAGGCCTTGAGTGGCAGGGAACACTTCCTCTTGATTTTTCCTATAGAATCTTTGAGGGAGGCTCTCCTGGAGTCTTTATTTTTGTTGGGGCTTCAGCACCCAATCAGAGAACGCTGAGCATACTATGTTTCACATTTTGTCTTTTTTCTAGAGTTCCCTTAAATGTCTCCTTTGTATATCAGAACACCTCCAGAAGGCCAATTCTGATTCTAAGTCTTCCGTAGTGAACTATTGCCAGTTACCAGGGTGGTCACGAGGCTCTCACATTTTGAGAGGTCATACAGGAAACAGGTGTTCTGTTGTGGCCTTGATGTAGACTAATTCATGACAAACACCAATGAGGTTCTGCTCTGTCAAAAGTCTGATGCTGTCTTAGGTCTTCGAAGAATACAGATTAGGAAGAAGCCGTATGACATACAAGCTATACAAGGGGGCAAACTGACCACAGAATATGTAGTTAGCAAAGTTGTCTTTCATGATTTGATAAGGTAAGGAATGTCATCACATATATGTGATAGTGGTGGGGATGGGGACAGAAGAGACCCGAACATTACTGACCCATCACCTTTGCACAGGTTGGTTGCCATTCTTGCAGACCTCCTACTATCAATCCACGGGGTTCACTTGAATGGAGGTTTATTTGCCTACACCTCCCTGTCTCCATGTGGATCATTCCCTTATATGTGCAACGGACATAATAGAGAACAAAATGGGAACACACAAGATAAGACTTGGTACAGAGAGAGCAACAAAAACTGAAAATGAAGCAAGCAGTAGGAAATAGGAAGATTAATAGTGACAATATTTATCAAATGTTGCACCCCCCCAAAAAACCCTTCAAATTCTTTTTTTCAAAGACCTATTTTTTAAACAAATCACAGAATAACCAAATACATTCGACAATGCCAACACGATGAGAAAGTCAAAACTGATACTATTGTTTAGAGAATCACGAGCAGTTTGAGGCCTGTCAGAGTGTGGGGATAAAGAGCACCCTCTTAGATCTCCCACTGTTGCAGGATTCTCGAAATGATACCAACTGAGGCTCATCAAAGAATTCTGGTGGAACCTCCAGTTGTCTGAGGAAGAGATAAAATTAATATCCATGCAACATCGGGATAGGCCGGTGACGGGTAGTAAGGAGGGCATGTATGGCATGGAGCACTGGGTGTTATACGCAAGTAATGAATCATGGAGCTTTACATCAAAAACTAGGGATGTACTGTACGGTGACTAACATAACATAATAAAAAATTATTATAAAAAAATATCCGTGCAATATCATATATATCTTATTTGCTTAAGCAAGAAAGGCAAATGTTTGTTAAACTCAATTTCTCCAGCTAGGATTGGCCAATTTTACCACTGGAGTGGTTAGGACATCTAGCTGTAACTAGATATGACTAGATGTGTCCGGATGTATCTAGACATAGAGACGTAAAAGTGGAGCTATTGTTGAGTTGCTACTTGATCTCAATTGAGTTTCTTACCCTCCTTGCCCATTAAATCCCAATTCACTCCAACCCCTCCACCAGCTAGATTATTTCAGGGTGAATCTATGAAATGCCTCCAAGTCACTCTTCCCAGATCACCCACTGATGGATCACTGGCTTGCTGAAATCTTTCCAGTGATTCTCAATCTCCGTGGAATAAATCTGCACGTCCAACCTCGACCTGGCATTCCAAATCCAACACGTTACCTTCTTTTCCATACTTATTTGTCACTGTTCCTCCCCAAATACCCCACACATCGGTCAGTGGCTTGCTGGTAAGTAACCTAAGTATCCCTTTAAACTTGATCATGTGTGTCCTTTTGCCCTTGTTCCTTCCTCCATCTGAAATGTTCAACACCTTCTGGTCACACTCTTCCTTCTGACTCAAATCAAAAGCTTTCTGTGGTTACTAATTTGACAGGGGCGTATAGTAACCATCCTAACCTCTGAGTTGTAAGTATAGCTCGGTGTCCTGGCAGCAAGTAAAACCGTGCCTTTCTTAATGACTGACTTGCCCTTGGGTGATTTGAGCTTACATCTTCATTGGTAAATTTGGAACAATATCATCCAACCTTTTGTCTTGTGCAGATTTATAGAGAAGATTCATAAAGTTAATGATTAAGAATGAATAATGTAGACCAAGAAAGACCATTATATGTATTCATCTCTCACTGCATTGTTTTGTGGTAAGTTGTGGGTACAGTATCCCTCACAGATTGTAATAACTCAGAAGAAAGACTGAGGTAGCAAGCATCCTCAAGTCACGTCACACAGCAGTGTCCTGGACGTGTAAATGCCTCGTAACAATCTACTGTATCAATAACTGAACCATAGAAGAATCTTAGGAAAATACCTGCATCGTATCCTGAATAGCACTTACGTTTTACATATGATATGTGCTAGGGATTTGTATGTTTAAAGGAAACCGAATTCCACAGTATAGGTTACAAAATTTCCATAATCATTAGGAAGGATGACATCTATAGCTAAATCAATGTGAACTGTGTCTATGTTTTAAAATGACCAAACACACAATAAACGTATTTTGATAGTGCTTCTTTGATTTCTGTCACCTTGTAACTTTTCACCTGGCTTTTGAGGTAATACAATGGAAGTGGACCAGGAACCTTTCTGTTCATTAACAAAAAACAACAAAAAACAAACCAAAACCAAAACAAAACACCCCCACGAAAAAACCCACAAAACTTCCCCCAAATTAAACTCACAACTTCATTTCAATAACTACTTAATAGATCAGATTGTTTGCTTTGGGGCACACCCCTCCCTTTTGTCTGACTTGAGAATAAAATCTACGGGTCTTGGCTTCTGTAAATTCTTTGGAGAAAAATAGAAATCCAGGTACTCTCTGCCTTTTGTGTCCCCACAGTCATAAGATCCTTCACGATCATCTCTGCGCTTCTCGGTCACAGGATAGTGCCAGCCGTGGCTGGACACACCCGGGTCCTCTTTTCCTGTACGTCATCGACAGTCAAACCTCTTGGACGTCTGATAGGATTAAAGATGACCTGCGTTTGCTCCTAATGTTTGAAGGAAAGAAGTACCAAAGCTGGCATTGCCTTTCAGGCTAATTTACATAAAGTCCTCTCATTGCATCCTTGAGGAAACTGAGGCAGGAGTGGCAAAGTGACTTTCCAGGTCACGTATCTCACTGGGGCAGAGTCAGGGCTGGGACCCCCCATCTTCTCACATTCAATGTCCTGGGATGGATTCCCGAGTGTGTATTTGTCCTAGCACACGGAGCAGCTTGTGTGAAGAGCCTCGTGGGCCGTCTCCTTTCAGTGTCACCCAGGTCGTAAGAAGGTCCCCTCTCTGTTCAGCCAGACAGAGGGCATGAAGTGCCCCAAGCCACATGAAGCCGCAGATACTCGTGACCTGGGCTCGGCACTGTCTTTATTCTCACCCTCGTTGCCTGTACACAAGGCTGATGTTCTGGTTAGGTTAAGGAGATGTATCAATACACCTGTCTCCTTGGGTCATTATAAGTTCATGGTACTTTGCTACATTTAATGTGGGTTTGGAGTATTCTAGAGAACCAGGAGTGCTAAAATAAGGAGCATGCCTTCAATAAAAGCCGGTAGACTGGGCAAAGCATATTTTATCAACAAAGCAGAGAACAGATCTTTATGGCCCAATTGTGTATTGTGACAAGTAAAAATTTTTTTTCATGTCCTGGAAAAATTTTATTAAATACAAGGGAACTGTTCGTAGGCTGCTATTGCCCTGGTGAGGATAGAGATGGGGATTAAAAGCTTCTGTGAGGATCCTGGAACCAATCCTCTCACATTCAAGAAACCACTGTGGGGAGTCAACCGTGGGCAAAGCATTGTCATGGGGGTTGCTAGGGATCCGAGATGATCACAGACACTGTGCGCTTGAAGAGCCATAATTCATTATGTGTTTATGTAAGAATGCAAGAGAGACTTTGATAAATTCCAAGAGAATGGTAAAAAGTGATAGCCTAATGCAGAGAGGGGCAGCCAGCTTTCCACGGGGTCCTATAAAAGGAAAGAAAGAAGACCCTTTCTTCACATCTGATCTCAACAAATTTTACAGAAGAGGCTAACCACACCATGACCTTTCCTGAGACTCAAGTAAGGAAGAGAATTTCACCGGAGTGTTCCAGTGTCAAACAAGAAAGCTCATCACAGTTCTAGAAAGTCATCGCTTCACTTAAATACTCACTTCTCACCTGAAAATGGTGGTCCCAACGGGCATCTTATAAGAGACTGTGAATTAGAACACTTCGAGACAAATAAACACATTGAATCCTTAAAATTAGGGAGTATATTTGAATAGATTTAAGAGATTTAAAAATATATTTTTTAAAGATTTTATTTATTTATTTGAGAGAGAGAGAGCACGAGTTGGGGGTGGACAGAGGGAGAAGGAGAGGGACAAGCAGACTCCTCACCGAGCACAGAGCCTGACGCAGGACCCAGAGACCATGACCTGAACTGAAGTCAGATGCTTAACCAACGGAGCCATCCAGGCACCCGAAGATTTTTTTAATTTTAAGATTTTACATTTTAAGCTGGATTTTAAAAACGATGTCTTTGTTTTGGCTTCTTTCATCTTCAAGGATAATCCTCTCCCCAAGCTCCTGTGATGACCTCGGTCCCATTTCCATTACAGATGGCCCATCACATGAGATGCAAGGCCAGTGCTGCTACAAAATTTGGGCAAATGAAAGAAGGGCTGCCTGAAGAAGGGAGATGACATAAGGCAGCTTTAGCCTGAGAATTATTCTCTCTCTAGTTAACATCTACTTTTTGCTCTTTTAGACTCTGTTTGTACACAAAGATTTTATCTTATTTTTATTTCCTTCACATCTAATGTGCCTCATATAAGACACAGCAGGTCTTCTCAGAAAGCTAGGTGCCCTGGGTGTTATACGCAAGTAATGAATCATGGAACTTTACATCAAAAACTAGGGATGTACTGTATGGTGACTAAAATAATATAATAAAAAATATTATTTAAAAAAAGAAAGCCAGATAAAAAGTAAAATAAATAAATAAGTGAATAAATAAATTAATAGAATATTCATGGTTTCCATTGAATAATAATGGTCCATTCAACGCTAAATGGTCCATTCAACGCATTGAAATTGTATTATAAGAATCCCTGACAATATGCAACTTGAGCTCTACTCAACGCTGCAACAGCTCTAACTGAGCTCACTGCAGATGCGGGCCACTGAGTAGCCAGTATTACCACTGATATACGTCCTGCCTTTTGGTAAAGAAGATGGCATAGAGTCCTGATATTTGAAGTCTCCAGATTCTTTTTAATTAAAGAAAAAGACACATGGCAGCAGAAAACAGGTATGAAATAGAGACGGTTGGAGAGAAGTTTAGAGCGACACAACAATGACGTGGGTAACTTGTGGGGGAAAATACATGATTTCCCCCCACTGAAGACAACAGCATAACCAGTCACAACAGGAGAGATACTATCAGGCATTCGAGAAAAATTTTTCTCCCTCAAACTGGGGAATTAAATGTCCAAGCTTCGTTAACACCAAGGGCAAGTTGACTCACTTCATCTTCATCCCCCTGATTAGATACCCCAGGTGCTCAACCAGATCCTATTTTATATCACTGTTTCATGTAAATTATGATGCCAGTGAGATGAAATTGGCCTCAGCAGAACCCATAAGAACCATCATTTTAGCACAGCACTAAAATTTACCCCCTGAAGTCGACTCTGAAAGGGTCTGTGTCTCGTGTTACCGTCCGCAGAAATGCATGCTGGACAGCGCAAGTGAGGAAGTCAAACCGACATGATATGTCAAGTCAGTGAATTAGAGAAAAATCGGAGTCTAATGAAAATACTAACAAGATACAGCCACAAACAGCCGCTGACGAGCAACCCCAGTCACGCTCTTTGGGGTGCCACTTAGGTGACTGCATTGGCTTCGGAATAAAGGGCATTATGATAAAAGTGCTTAATGACTCCCAAAATATTAATTTATTCATAGAAATAAAGCTATCCGAAGAACAGCCTGCAATGTCTTTTTATGACTCTAGAATTTCTATAAAAGCCTACTTTCAAGTAAATTAAAAAAAGATTATGTATTCAGACTTGAATTCACTTTCCACATACCTTCTGATTTCTGGTTGATATGGAAATTACTTAGACTGGATCTTAGAACTCTACTTCTTTTGAAGACAAGATTTTCTGTGTGGATGGAGGCAGAGCCGCGCCAGTGTGCTGAGGGCATACGGCCAAGTGCTCATATGGGCACCAGAGTCCAATTAAACCTTGGACTTGGGGGGGGTGCAGTCTGAGAGCAGGTGTGAGAAAGACGTTCTCCCCACCTCACCTGCACCTAATAGATATAATAAATCTTAATGGAAAAAGGTTCTGAAAACCCTGGATATGGAAAAATACCTATAATTCATTTATATAACGTTAAATAGCAAATATGTATTTATCTGCTTACATTATTCCCTAATGAAAAGAAAATGTTGGGAGAAAAACAGTAAATCATATTCTTGTCCTGAGCTGTGGAGGGCAAAATAATCAACATTAGGTAAATTATAAAGGGAGAAATTGTGAATGGTTACTACAATTGTGTAACAAATACTCTCAAACCCAACAGTGTAAAGCAGACATGTACTATGCTGATAGAGTCTGTGGGTCTGGAATTTAAATAGTGACAGACATCAGGGACAATGGGCCTCTGCTCCACAGTATCCAGGTTGGAAGACCCGACAGGATCTTGAGGATGAATTCACTCAAATTGCCTTCAACGGGTCAGGTGTCCCATGAGTAAATGACTGATAGGCACAGCATAAATGACAGGAGTAACGCCTAGAAGCAGACCTCGTTACAGCAAAAATTAAATGGGTACCTTTTTTTTTTAATATTTAGTTTTATTTAACTTCTTTTAGATTAACAGAGGCAGAGGGATAACACATTAGGAAAACCAACAAATGGAATTCCTCTATAGGAATTGAAAATTATAATAATGTATTTATCCATTGATTCAATGAGACAGACAGCTTCCAAGTCGGCAGATATGGAGAGCTTCCAAGAGAGAAGGGCAAGTATAGATTGAAGACAGGGACCTCCTCGATCAGGAATGTACCTCTACCCCCAGGACAATTCACGGCACCTAGGAGGCTTGTGATACACATTGTGTTCAATGTATTAATCAAGTGATTGATCAGTGGAAAATGCCGAAGTGCAGAGAACACAGCGCTGGGAATCAAGACGTGAGGTTGTGCGGGTGCAGTGCTGACACTACCCGGCTGTCTAACCTTGTGAATATATTGAACCTTCCGGGACTAATTCTTACAAGATGAGGATAGATTAGATGATCTCCACGGCCCTTTAGCTCTTACAAAGTGAAATTAATGAGGCAACTAAAAAACACGGCCCAGAGGTAAATGGAGCTATTTCCATCTTTGACAGGCACACAGTAGCCTCCTCTGCTCGGTCCCACAGAGGTTCAGTAAATGAGCAAGAGTCACCATAGCTCAGGAGCTGACCTCCAGCGGCTCGCACACAGGTCTTGTGTCCTCAAGCCAGAGAAAGGAAAGACAAACTTACCAACTGGGAGAAGAAGCTGCCTTCCCTCGTCCTCCCCTCTCTCCCCACTTGGGCTATCCTTGTCCTTCACTCCAGTGACAAAGCATGATGTGTTCATTGACGAGGGCTGAAGTAAGGGCCTTGGAACAACGGCCGTCTGAAAAAGAAAGCAGAATGTCATGGGCACTTGGAGGCAGAGGGCCCTGCCTACCTGGTATGCTAGGGATCCCCAGAATTTTAGCTGAGGCTTTGCTTCCGTTCACCTTCTTTGCTGAAAGCTGCAGGGAATGAGGTGCTGGTGGGTTGCCTTTGGTCTAGCATGTGTTTCTCTGTACATCTGCTAATTTTGGATTGTATCCTGGATATTATGACCGAGACATCATAACAACTATGAATTCTTGTATGATTCTCTCAAAAATATTCATTTAGTTTTCTGTTTGGACTCAATTCAAATTCTCCACACTGTCTCCCTGAAAGTAGGCAGCAGCTGAAATCTTCATTCTGTTCTTTGAGCCTTAGCTGAGCCGAGCTCAGTCTACATGCAGAGCTCCATGGGAGTAGGTCAGGTGGCAGCCAGGGCTGTGGGCGGAGCTGACGCTCAGAATTTGCGGCTCCTCCACTGTGGTTTCTCAGCATTTCCGTCCTCTCTCTCCAGCTGCCATGTTCACTTTGGAGTCTGTCCTCCCATTTCTCAAGCTCATAAGACCTTGTGTTTCTCTCTGAGTTTTAGACACCCAGCATGGCCCTGACTGAAGCCGGCCCTCACCTACAAGAGGTCAAAATGGGAGCTCAACCCGCAACCAGTTCCTTTCCCTTTATCTGAGTTTCTCCTTACTGGTACTGGGTCTTTAGAGAGCTCAGCCACTCACAAGTGGATGAAAGCTAAGAACTGAAGCAACCGGCTTTCCTACAACTAAGTATTCATGGTCTATATTTTTCTATCTCACAGATTAAAAAAAAAACTTATCCCTTCATAGCAAGATGCTATTCACTCTCTCTCTTCACTCTCCCTGCCCCTCACTCAGAGCCCCTTAAGAATGGGGCACTTGGAATTAAAGATTAACAGAAGCTGGCTAGATGCAAAGCAAAATACTTTCATCCAAATCAGGTCACTTTTGAGAATTAAGGAATGTTATTAAAAACTGTACCAAGATAGCCAAAGTCAAACGTCAATGTCTTGGGCAATCGTATTCATGAGGTTCATCTGTAGTTCTTCACTTCGTCTCCCCGGGCCGCCGTGACAAGGCGCCCCACAACTGAAATGTGTTGTCTCACAGTTCTGGAGAGGAGAAGTCTGAAACTGCAGTGGTGGCAGGACCATACTCCCTCTGAAAACTGGAGGGGATCCTCCTTTGTTCCCTCCTAGCTGTGGGTGGTTTTCTGGCAATCACAGGCATTCCTTGGCATGGAAACACATCACTCCAACCCTCCATGTGCACATGGCCTTCTCTGCGTGGCTCTGTCTACACTTGGACAACCTCGGATGCAATCGTACCACTTTTTGTCTCCTTTTTCCATCTTCAGTAGAAAACTGGTATGAATTCATGCAGTCAACACGTTTTGCTGATGTAAGGTATAGACAAAAGCAAAAACAAAAAAACCAGTTGAAGTCCGATTTTAAAACGCCCCACCTTCGAAAACAGTGATTCTCAGAGGCAGTTACGTTGCGAGTGATCACGCTGGTGCATCCTAATTGCAGGTCTACATAGACTCTGCACCCTCATATCGCCCAACGACGACAAATATGATCCCTGGTTATCTTTGACGCGTCACCAGAATATCATACAATTTAAACAAAGATGAGCTGTAGAAGTGAGAAATCTTATTTTCCTCGGTAAACATGCCACAGAATAGGGTAAAATGCTCAAGGAGTTTGCGTGAATTGGATATTCCATTTTGGCATAACTAGTTTTTCATTTTTAGCAACTGAAGCTCATTCTCATCAGGTAAGAACAAAGGACTTTAACCTCTGCAAACTTAGAATTCTGGAGCAGTAACAGCATTAAAAAAATGCTTCTTATTAGAATATTCATATGACCTAATTATTATTTCACTACCCATCAGTATTATGGCCTGGTTTTATCCTTCCATTCTAAGAGTTTCCCTTTTCAATCTAGTGAAAGATTATCTATGTACATTGTACTTATTTAGAACATTCAAACGTACCTCAAGGTCTGAATCTTCTTCACTATCTATGCTTGGAGCAATATTTTAACTGAGCAGTTTTACCAATTTATTTTATGGCAGACATCAGATCTAGGGTCACAAGCCCTTGCCCACAAGAGCAATCTGGATGGCAGAAAACTTTTCTTTGGTCAGTGTAGTGTGTTATTAAAGCATATCTGAATGCTTGGCCAGTGTGTGCGTGTGTGCATGTGTGCGTGTGTGTGTGTGTGCTGGCCTCTTCACTCCTGTAGCTCCTTATATTCAGGAACTCACACATACAGGTTACCTGCCTGGCCCTGTGGACACTTACTTTAAACCTATGTTACAAACGTTGATTTAAACATCTTGAGAGAAAGATACTCAGAGCGAGGATTTTCTACAAATATACAAGTCCAATAAACTTGCTTTCAAGATACTTCTCAATGTTTGAAGCCTAGGTAGGGGCATATAGGTGCACAGAGCTTAGATCCAGGGTCAGGCGGCCTGACTCTGATCATTGTCACCACCCACCATGTGTATTTTGGACATTTAAAGGAACTAATAAAGTCTTGGATCCTTCGTCTGTAAAATCAGAAATTGTGACAACCTCATTACTGTGATTAAGTTGTGTGTGAAATGGCAGATGGTAATATTCCTTCAATATTATTAGTAATAATAAAAATAACAAAGTTATTGAATTGTCGACTAAAATATAAGATGAATGAAGATGACTAAGTCATTAAGAAGATGGAGATGTCCCAAGAGAGTTATGTTAATACAATTTACGTTTTTTATTTTGCTTGATTTCATTGCAAACATTATTGAGAAACTCTTCTTAAATAGTATTATTTTGACCAATGTTGATTTTCCTAGTAAAGAGTTGATGGGAATTATATCAGGTTTACAGTCCCAACTTATTGGCTTGTAGTACTAGTTAACTTTACAGTAGGTTTGTGTTTCATTTCTAGGTTCTTAAGGGTCAAACTTTCTAACTTCTGTTGGATAGAGAGCCATAGGAGGGAGCTACGATTTTCTTAAGAGCCTGGGTCCTGTCTGCTGTTTCCCTGGGACAGTCTTTCCCAGATTTGTCCAATATACCAGAGTGAATTAGTGTGGGCTCCTTGGATACATTCCTCACAAAGCTCCATGGATTTCTGAACTGAGGCCCCTATGATATTAAAAGTACATACAAATTGATACTTTGACAATTTATTCTAGTATTTTTACGTGTGAATTTGTCTATGCATCGATTTTTTGAAGGTTTTCCATTCAGCCATTTTTTTTTCTTTTATAAAAGAGTATCTTTTTCCATGCTTTAGCAATCTCATGGATCCTACATGCTTTTCCAAAAATAATTGCTGGAGACCCCACAACTATGTCTTTATAGCCACATTCTTGGCAACCTTACAAATAAAAGTTTGCTTGGGGCTCACAGATTTCTCAAACATCATGTGAATGAAACCTTAATACACACATTCGAGATGATTTCCCAAGAGGGACCTTTTCCACTCTGCATATGGTCGACTTCACCTGTATCAAAATGATGTTTCAACTCAGAAACAAGCTACATGACCTCTGGGACTAGCCGTATGACCTCCACACCATGGGGAAAGAAGATCAAAGAACAATTTGATTGTCATTTAATCTCACACACAAACTTTTCTACTTCTTGAAGCTCCAAAGAAAACAAGACAAATCACAGAATGTGGCTTTAATACTTGGCTCTAATAGTGTCAATTTAAGGTTGATACTTTTCAACAGTAATTTAGTTAAGTGGTTCTTAAAATCTGGTGCAGAACTAGTTAGAAGTGGAAACCATATGGCCGGTAAATTAGCTGTTACTTTTGGATTTAAGGGATGCTAAGTGCCAACAGAGAGGGAAGTCTGGTGAGATGGGATACTGTCCTGGTCAGAAATAAATGCTCTAAGAAGTAGTGATACATTTGAGAAGATGAACAGAAATTTAAGCTTGCCCTGGCAAATACAGATGTGGGAAGGAGGGCAGAGGAGGCTTCTTTCATCAGATTTAAAGTTCTGGGACACAAGGAAAATAATTTAGGAAAATTATTCAAGGAGTAAAAGAACTCAACATTTATTTCGAGATGTGTAAATTTGCTTGTCCTCAATTTATGCTACTAAATTACTTTCTGGCAATTTGTGTATGGAATATGGAATATATATACATCATATAATCAGGCGCTTTTCTTGTCAACGTGAAACATAGCCAATGAATTCCAAAGATCATAAAAGGTTTTGAAAAGGATGTTTTAAACATAGAATAAATTGGTTGTATTTTAAGGTAACTACATGCAAAGCCATCGTGAGAAAGATGAGTTCATTCTCACAGTGGGACAGAAAAGAGGGAGAAGCCTTCACAGTGAGCCAAGTGGGAGAGAAGTGTTTCTTTCAAGATGCCACCTCCACCATTGTGGTGGGATGGACCATAGCTGCCATGGGACCCGATCGCATCAGGACTGCCATATGAAAGAAAGATTCTGTGTGTTACCCTAGATGGAGGCTCAGCTAATTTACCTGATGCAAAACTAGTTAATGTGATCTGAGAATATCAACTACTCTAAGAATCCAAATTTGTTTCACATCGACAACGAACACCAAGACAAACAGATACAACAAAGGGAAAGTGAGCAAATTTTCCAGATAAAAAGAGTATAAATCCATTTTCCAAAGCATGACTTCAAACTAGCTATGCAGACCCCTGCAGGCATAGTTTTCTGATGGCTGAGGACTGTGGGTTAGTGAATTTATGCACATTTTGTTTTTTTGTAATAGTGGCACTTGGCCTGTTCTTTCTTTCCCCTACATTGGGGATGGTCCATGTAGGCTGAAAGAAGCATCCCTCAAAGGGAAGTGTGCACAGCTGGTTATCCATTTGGCAACTGGGAAAGAAGAGGCACCTGTTAAACAGAGTTTAAACTAGCTTAATATAAAATGAGAGCTTAATGCCTCCCAGAGCAGAAATAGCATCAGGCATCACTAAATCAGGGGTTCTGACATTGTCAGTGGGTCCCTCTGTCTCCCCATCTCTCCCTTCCCTGCTTTCTCGGTGGATATATACACACATATTCTGTACATCTCTCCCCTCCACACTACAATTCGCAAGCCACTTCTTTCTCAATTCACCCCTGCCATCTTCCTGCCCCCTCCAACCTACTCTTGCACCATGGTACTCAATGAACACAGAGAGAGGATGGAAACCTTTCCCAGGGCTCACCACTGACCCTGTGAGCACTTCCACACACTAGTCAGCCCCCTTTTGAGGATTCCCTTCCAGATCACAGCTCCCTCTTCACCATAAATATTATGCATCTTAGCGTTAACTATGAAGTTAGTTAGTTATGAATTTTTAATTCATGTCCAGTGTCAATTATTAAGTAAAAATGAATATAAAACTGCATTCTAACCACAAAGGAAAATGTGAAAGATATTATGATTGCTTTACCCAGTATTTATTACCTCTCTTCTTCCAGTTCTAAGGAAAGTTTTATATCACTTGAACAGACATGTGTTCATCTAACGATCTCAGTTTTCCACATTCCCTTCTACCTAGTGGTGACCAGATGACATAATTCTGTCCAATAAGAAATAATCAGACTTTTTTGGGGGGTAGAGGGGACTTCTGGGAAAGCCACTATCTTCTCAGATAGAAAGGGTCAGACTTAGCCGGCACATTCTTTTGGCCCCTTCTCCGTTTCCTTTTTGCTGCTTGGAGTATGGATGTGATGCCTAGAGGTATCGCAGCCATTCTGTGAGCATGAGAATGAAAGTCATACATTAAGGATCACAGATCAGAAAGGTAGGAGGAACGTGGTTCCTAATTCAGTTTGGCGATACTCTTCTCATTCAGAATGTATACCTCTTCCCTTCTGTTGCCTGTGGAGAAAATGTATTTGGTTGAATCACTTCATTCAGTTTTGTATTACCTGCAGCTGAAGGGAATTCTGATACAATGTACAAAATAATCTGAGGAAAAGTGGAATTCCAGACATCTTAATTATCATCATGAAAGACAGCAGCCAAATATGTCCATAAGCACTTCTTAGAAGATAAATCAGGAAGGAACCACGGAGCTACATAGATACAGGGTGGTCACTACCTACTCAATTTTTCTTCAAACTCACCCTGATTGCTTTTAGCCTTTTATATTTCACACACACACACACACACACACACACACACACACACTCATCTTATTAAAAAAATATTTAAATTCTATTAGCCGAGGTATAGAACATCACTGGTTTTGATATAATGTTCAATGATTCGTCAGTTCGGGGCGCCTGGGTGGCACAGCGGTTAAGCGTCTGCCTTTGGCTCAGGGCGTGATCCCGGCGTTATGGGATCGAGCCCCACATCAGGCTCCTCCGCTATGAGCCTACTTCTTCCTCTCCCACTCCCCCTGCTTGTGTTCCCTCTCTCGCTGGCTGTCTCTATCTCTGTCGAATAAATAAATAAAATCTTTAAAAAAAATGATTCGTCAGTTCAGTATAACACCAGGAGCTCAGATATTCATCTTATTTTCTATTGATACAATGGTTTCAACATATTTCACTGGTCATTATAATTACAAGTTTGGTGAAAAAGATCTTAGAAGAAAACAGTCAACCTTTACCCTCATTCTCTTTTAGAGAAATCAAAGAAGAAAAGACATGCCCAAATCAGAAGGAGCTAACATTCTCAGGAGTTATCTTTATTGTTACATGGCTAGACTGCATAATTTTCTCTCATCTTCTTAAACACAAATTGTAGAGATCAGTGAACATTGATAATCGAGGCATGAAATGGAAGCCATTTTTACCTGAATTATCCATTTCAGCAAATTACCATCTTTGACAGTAACTGCATGATTACAAAATTTCTTCCTCAATTTGATCTAGATAATCAGACTTCCTAAGAAGTCAGTATGAATTGATCTGTATGAATATAAACTGTTCTAAATGTTTAATATCTTAACTCATAAACCAAATATTTTATCAGTGTTTTATGTGCTACAATCACATAAGAACTAATCAGAGCGGCTTCGGTACTCAAATGAGGTAAGCAATTTTTTCCATTCTCAAAACAACGTGAATCAGGCATCAAAGAAATTTTTGCCATGTGACCTTTTGTTTTTTTCTCATACCTACCTCCTCTTCTCTAAGAATTGTGCGGGGGCTGAGGAGGCAACCTGTACAGCAGCAAAGTGGGGATTTTGTTTCTCTCCTTTTTGTCTTGGAATCCCAAACTCCAACTTGTTCATGAGAAATACATGCGAAATAACCTCAAGGGTTGAAGAAGACAAATAGGTAATGAACAACAGCAATGAAGTCTGTGTTGTACTTCGGAAATGCTGCCTGTGTTGAAGTGTCCCCCCAAAAAAAGAATGTCATTCCTTACACGATTACAGTTGACTAAATATAAAGTTGGAGGTTT
Source organism: Ursus maritimus (assembly GCF_017311325.1). Lineage (NCBI taxonomy): Eukaryota > Metazoa > Chordata > Mammalia > Carnivora > Ursidae > Ursus > Ursus maritimus. Next base: position 56,612,084 of record NW_024423897.1, read on the forward strand.
GCTTAATTATCTGACACAGACACAAAGAAAACAAACCATACAACAGTATTCCTGTTTGTAATATAGTGTCACAGGCAATATAAAATTTTATGACAGCATGAGCTCCATTGTTGTCAACTTGGGTGAGGAAAGTAAGCCCATGGTGGCAATCACTGCTTTGCCTCCCCGATACTCATTATTCCCTTCTTTCTTATTAACAGGAGTCTCTTGTCTGGAGTGAGGGATGTGTGTGACATGTTCCCAGCTAAAATACTCATGCATTCTTCCTGTGTGAGCCAGAGACACCCATCCAGACTGTCAGGCAGTCATGCCCAAAGGGAGCCACCAAAGCTCATGGGAAGAAAACTATTCCTTTGTGCTTTTCCTTGCCCAGAATGTGAACCGGCCGCTGTCCTGTTACCTGACGCTGGAAGCCACGTGCTGGAATGGAAAGTCAGAAGGACCCTGCGTCCCTGAGCAACTGGACTACACCACTGGACTTCGTATCACTTGAGGAAAATACACCGTACTATGTTCACACCAATCTTAGGGGTATTTGGAACTCCCCGCAGTGACAGCTTGCTTCCGCCTACCCTTCCTCAGCAATGAGGCAGGAATGGCTTCACTAAAATAAATCGTCTTAGGTGGATTGTAATCCCAAGTAAAAGCTGAGATTTCCGCATTGCTCCAGTTGTATTTTTTAATTGTATTGTCGGGTACAGGAAGGAGTCTCAGAGAAAGGCAGCTGCTGTGATTTCTGCTTCTTCGAGCTACTGCCTTCTTCCACACCCAGGAGGTGCTCAGTGAAGGCAGGTGGCCCCACCAAACCCCTTCTTCTCTAGAAGTCTCAGAAACCCCGTGGGTGGGCCCCTGCCTCAGGGGGTGATCTAGATAAAGCCTGTGTTTACTCATCATCTGGAGAGCAGTGAGCCCCAGGCTGGGCTCTTGGTTAGGTCAGGGCCTCGTATGGCTGAGCAGGATAGAGCCACAGACTGTGTGGGAAGATGGCACCTAGGCACCCAGAAGGGATGTGAGGGAATCCAGCTGGGAGGTGGTCAGCCACAGCTCCAGGTGAGACAAGGAAGCAGCCGTGAGACCTGTTATCCGTGAGGCTGAGGGATGGGGTTGGGGACCTAGTTTTTGATCTGTGACCAGTGCCCAGGCCTGGAATGCCAGGAACAAAGGGAAGGAGGTGGTCTGCAGAGAGCTGCCCTTCTGGCAACTAGTTAATAAAACACAGACAACAAGGGTCCAGTTACACACAGAGAGTGGATATTGTTAGATTCTGATCCAGGGTCCAGGGTCACAGCGGCACTGGGCATGCGAGGTCCTCAGGGCTGCGGGGCTGGAGGAGAAACAGAGTCTGAATGTGGGAAGAAGAACACAAAGGGTTTTCCCAGCCTGGAAGGTGAGGTCCCGGTGAGCAGCCAGGACTCTGGGAAATGCTGAAGGTGGAGCTGAGTGTGGGTGGGTGGGGACAGGTGGGCGTGTCTGTGAAAGGGAGGCCAAGATATGTCTGGGGTGGAAGGCCCTTGAAGAGGGTGCAAAGATGCTTCAACTCCCTGTGTAAAAGAGAGGATTCACGGAATTATTATCTTAAAAAGTTTGGAAAAGGAATGCTTTCTTTGTGGAATAACCACAGCCTAAACCTACCCTTCTTATTCTTTAGGGTGTGTAGAGTGATAGGCCAAAGTCAGGGTTTAGGAAGACTTCCCAGATGACTTTGAAGAGGCTGGGAGGGAGTGTGGAGGCAGGGAAGCTGGGGGGTCAGCCGCCTCTTCCAGGCAGGGGTGGAGAAAGCTGGGGTGAGGGCAGCTGTCTGACAAGAGCTCAAAACAATCCCTTGTTTGATTCAGATTTCTGCGTAACATTGCTTTTTAGCACTTAGGTTATGTAATTGTAAAGAAAGAGTAAATGTTAGGTGGTCATGGGCATTGAGGGCTGATGAGACAGCCCTGCTGTTCATTTCTGCACCCTGCCCCCCACCATCCAATACTGTCCCCACCTGAGATCAGAAGAAGGAACAGAGGGACCCTCATCTACGTGACAGGTCTGCCCAAGTCGGAGAGACTGGAAGCACCTCATAGTTCACTGTAAAGTAAGACCACAGTTTCCTTGAGTTGAGTACTGACTAAAATCAGTAACTCTGAGCTTCACTGAGAAGCAAGAGAGTGTCTGTCCTAAAACGAACCAGTAACAGACTTAGTCTGAGTTAGACCAATTCTACCTAGCCCAAAAGCTCGGTCTATGATGATGCTAATATTTTTTTAGTGACAATATTGTGATTTTCTACTATATGCTGAGCTAATTTTATTTATCTATATATACGTTTGTAGACTTAAAACAGTGTATATTTCATTGGTAAACAAAATATTCAAAAGATTCATATCAATTTTTAGAGTGTTTACAAAACAAGAAGTTGACACAAAAATAAGGAAATGAATGAAGTATAAAATGTGAACACCCAAATATACAAAGTGGCGATAGCTATGTGGAAAAAGAATCAAGTCTTACAAGGATTCAAAAAAAAAAAAAAAAAAAAGGAAAAAGAAAAAAAAAGAAGACCATTTCCCCATTTTCTCACACAAGTGTTGGTCGAGACAATAGAGACTGAAAATATCCTGACATCAGCTTTAGCCCCTTTGAACACTTCTAGAATTATAAACGATTACAACATTGTCAGAGATAATTGGCAAACTATTTTAAAAGCCTTAAAAATGTGCTTGGCATTTACCCCATCTCTGAAGCATAGCAGAATTCCAAGAGGAGTAGGCAGTGGAACAGGAAGATATTTACTCCCATCTCAATGGCGCTCCTCGCTGGGTTTCTGGCTCCGACAGCTGCAAAGAACATGGCGCCACTGGGAAAGAAGGATCAAGGTTGGGGTGGAAGGAAATGTGATGTACTCACTGGGTACAGCTACATCAAGCTAGCAGGGCCTCACATATGGTATTTTGAACTGTGTGTTGGGAGAAAAGAGAAATATGAGTGATTGGGGAGTAGTGGTGAAGAAATGGAGGGAACAAACATTGGCACGTTTTTGGTGGGAAATGAGAAGTAGTAATGGGAGGAATATAAGAAAGCCAAGGGTTATTTTTTTAAGGATAGGACACTCTTAAACATTTTACATGCTGATGAAGAGACAAAGAAGGCGAGGTTGAATACAGAGCAGAAAGAAGATACTTGCTGGATCAAGGCTGCTGAGCACTGAAGAGGTGGCATAGATGAGTCTGCAGGATGGCTACGTGGGGAGGAACTTGACTTAGGCCAGGAGCACCTGCTCCCATTCGACCGGACAGAAGAAAGAAATGGTGTATAAAATAAAAGCAACTCTGTATTGAATTGATGATATCTGACATAGATCCAGTAATGGCTAAATTCCCAGTGATGGCAGAAAGAAGAGCCTCTGTAGAAATGGATGTAGAGTCTGAGGAGAAGGAAAAACACCCCAAATAATCCAGAGAATGGAAAAGTGAGCTTGTTATAGTATAGAGATTCAAATGGCCTGGAAGGGAATAAAATCTCATTTTATTCTGGGATGTTTATTTAATTTAATTTATTTATTTAGAGAGGGGGGAGGGGCAGAGGGAAAGGGAGAGAGAATCTTAAGCAGGCCTCACGTCCAGTGCAGAGCCTGATGTGGGGCTCGACGCAGGGCTTGATCTCACAACCTCGAGGTCATGACCTGAGCCAAAATCAAGGGTCAGATGCTTAACCACCCAGGTGCCCCGATGTTTGTTTTATTTATTTTATTTATTTTTTCTTTTTTTGGTATTTGTTTTTCATCTGTTTTCAATTTTTAAAAAATGTTTATGTTCAGTTAGCCAACATCATTAGTTTTTGATGTTTATTGTAATCTAAAGATATCTTCTGCTAAATATTTGCCTTCTTTGCTGTAAAATGCACCATTTATTTAAATTCACAATTTTAGCAATGATTTTGAAAGAATATAGAAAAACTGTCCTCTGAATATAATATGGCCTCTGTATCCACCACATACTATTTTTGTAAGAATCTAATAGAGTTAGATTTCTGTCCTGACGCGTAAAGCCCAGGGGTTTCATAAGACAGACACATACGAGACCAAAAAAATGAGCAAAAGAACAAAGTCATGATGATATAATTCAACCCTTACCTTTGATTTGGAGGAAAAGCTTTCAGTCATTTCTATTTCACATTCTTCCGTATTTATAAAGGGCAGAGAGAAAGATGTTTAAAAGAATAAGGAAAAAGCTAACTTTAGAAAAGCATTACTCATACTTTTATGAGCACGTATTCTCTATTTTATGTCTTACTAGAAATAATCTCAGTGGTTGATTTCTGATCTTTTAATTTAGTTGCTGATGAATTGGAAACTCATTTCAACTGTCTTATACTGTGGATATCGTTCCTGGGGAAGTGAATTTATAAGTGAATGATGCTACTATTGTTATAAATATGAGTCACACTCTTCTCATTTATAAATTGAATTCTGAAGCATTTTACTTAACATACCCAGAGTACTCTAACTTGACTGCCTTATAAACCCAGCACTAGGCCAGTCACGTGGGGGGTCTCCGCTATAAGGCTCACACGCACCGCAATCCTCTGCAGGTCCTGCTGCTTCCTGTTCACCCCCTCCCTCCTTCCCTCAGCACCACAGGAAAGATAAAATTCAGCATGGGGAAAACACAAGCAAACTTGCAGGCTGGAGTTTAACAAAAGGAGAGATTTCGGTGCAGCAGGGTTTCCAGCCTGGTACAAATACCGTGCCTTTTGGAAAAGGACACTAGATATTACTCTGGCAACCAAGGGCCTCAAATTTTCATTAGCTGCTCATTTTCAAAGACATCTTTTTTGTTTTTTTAAACTGGAGTATACCATATGTACAGAAATCACAAGTATTCAGTTTAATGAATTGTCACAAAGTGAACACAGCTGTGTAAACATCCCCCACATCCAGACAAAGCGCATTGCGGCACCCCAGGGACCACCCTCTGCCCTCCCTAGCGCTGACGCCTTTTCTCTTCCCAGAGTTGGAAAACACGACCTTCACCTCCCATACCATAGCGAAGCTTTGATGATTTTTGAAACTTTTATAAGGAAAATGGTAAAGGATGTGTTCTCCTGTGCTTTGCATATGTGCGAATGAGACTCATTCATGTTGGTTTATGTCCATTCTTCGCTGTATAGTTTTCCAACTGTATGAATAAATAAACTATACTTTGTTTAGACCTTCTACTGTTGATGACCACTTGGGTTGTTTTCAGGTGTTGGTTTGTTTTCTCCTTTTACAAATAATATTGCTAGAACAGTCTTACACGCATCTCTTGGTGCCCCTGTGCACACAGGGCTGATGGGTATAAATCTAAGTTGTAAGCTTGTCAGGTGATGGTACATGCGTCTATCATCAAGTTTTTCTCTAATCAATAGAGAGAGCAGGCTTCTCAGCCTCAGCACAATTACCATTTGGGCTTAATTTTGTTGTCGTTGTTTTAGGGGACTATTATTTGCAATGTAGAAGGTTTAGCAGGATCCTTGGCCTCTACCCAGTAGATAGCAGAAGCAACCACACTCCTTCCAACAGGGTCAGCCTCAGATGTCTACAGAAATTTGTATCTTCTGGGAGGCAAAAATCATCCCTGGTCGAGAACCACTACTCTAGAGTTTGCAACATGAATCTGTGATTTCGACTTTTACTATGTCAAGGAACTTAGAACAATTTCCTCCCATTTACCTTCCTTTTCTCTTTTGTGCTATTGTTGCAACATATTTCAATACTCTAGATATTTAAAACTCAATAAAACACTGTCATGGTTTTAGAAAATTAATATTTATTTAGAATTTTTCCCACGTATTTATTCTTTCTGTTGCTCTATTCTTACTGGTGTCTCTGTGATACATAGATCTTCAGGGTAATTTTATTTAGTATGCAGCTTACAAATTCTACCCGTTTTTGTTTGTCTAAAAATTTCTTTATTTTGCTTTTTAAAAAGGAATGGTCTTTTGGGTGGATGTGGAGTTCTGGTTTGGCATTTATTTGATTTCAGCAAGTTGAAGATTATATTTTCCAGTCGTCTGGCTTGCATTGTTTCTGTTGACAAGTCTTCTGTGAAACTTTTTGTCCTCATTGAAGGTTTTATGTATTTTTTTCCACTGGCAGCTCTTGCAATTTTCTATTTGTCTTAAATTTTTAAAACTTTCATGTCAGTGTGTGTGTTTCCTCCATAATTGTTTTCTTAGTATGTATTTTACATTGTGAATCTGTAGTTTGATTGTTCTCATCAGATTTTGAAAGTTCCTGTCATTTCTGTCTTTCTAGTATTGCCTTTTCCCCATTATCTTTCTTTGTTACTTTCTGAGACTCTAATTAAATATGTGTTAGGGGTTTTCTATTTATTAGGTACCGTGTATCTCTTACACTCTTAACTTTGTTTACCTCATTTTTAAAATTATTTTTTACCTGTCTTCCAGCATAATAACTCTCTTTTCAGCTCTCAATATCCTGTTGTCAAATCAATCTATTATGCTCTGAATTATATTTATAGTATTTTTAATTTTCAATTTTTCATTTGATTCATTTTTATGGTTTCAATTTCTCTGTTGATAATGTCCATTTCTGTCATCCAATTTCTTGATCATATTAGTATGTATATGTATATAATTTAAAGTTTGTGTCTGATAACTTTAATATCAATATTTGGATTTTCCATGAGTCTCTGTTTTTCTTTCTCTTTTTTCTTCTGTCGTTTGGTCTTATCTCCTGGTATGTTAAGTAATTTTTAATCTAATGCCAGTTGTATTTTAAGACATAAAGATAATTTGCTATCATCCTTAGAGAGGATCTATTTTTATTTCTGATAGGACAATAACTCATCACTAAGCACCAGTTTCCCCTGGAGACATATGTGAATTAAAATTTAGAGCCCAGTGGCTCGGAAGCCAATCATAAATTAAATCTGACCAGGTTGTTTCTCATAGTCCATAGTCTCTCATGTTTCAAAAAAAAAAAAAAAATAAATCTGACCAGGGATTGACTGATTAGAGGTTGGGCTTTATTATCTTGACATTTGGTCCATTTCTGTTTGTTCTTAACTCATGTATGTAGCCCTTCAGTATTCCCACTGAATGCCTGGGCTAATTGCCAGGCATTGTCTTCTGTGCTGGGACCATGAACTCCATTCTTAATCTCCTAATGCAATGAGACTTCTGGAAGCTCTGCTCAGCTTCTTCACCTCTCACATTTAGTTACCTGATTGGCTTCAGAACCAGTGTAAACTAACCTTTTAGTTCACAAATGGCTGAAGGGGAAAATAGTGCTTTATAGTGAATTCAATTCTCTGTACTTTGTCTCTGGGATCTTGGCTTATATTGTCTTGGTAGTTCTGCAAAGCCTTCAAACAGGCATTTCCTTATCTTTTGTCATTGTTTCCAGTTGTTCTTGGTGGAAGGGTTGGATTGCAACAAGCTCATCTATAATTATCAGAAGAGTTAAAGTCCACTGATGACTGTTGGAAACAGCCAAGTCAACACAAAGTGAAAATAGGCACTAATATAATTTACATAAATTTGTGATTGTCATGTACCTTTATCCCTTAATCCAACAGAATTTACATGAATCCTCTGCCCCAAAGCACTGTGAGCCAATGGGGCTAAGGGGTGGTGAGGCAGCTCATGTTACTGTGGAAAGAGAGCAGAACTGGGAGTCAGACATCTAGGCTTGAATCTGTCTCTGCCTCTTCCAAGCTTCTAAGCCCTTTAGGAGATCACACAAATTTTCTGTCTGATCTTTCTCATCTGTGAACCAGAGCCAGTAACGACTCTACCTTCTTCATAGTGTTGTGGGGTGGATAAAGAAAAATGAGAGACTGATGAGGTCTATACCATCCTTCTAGAATTATACATGGGTTATTTTGTATCTTTAGTAGAAGACAAACCACATACAGTACCCCCTTATAATTGTGCTATTCAGCAGAGAAAATAAAACCATGAGAAGAAACAAAATCAGATTTATTTTGGGGGGTAATTTCATATTATCTATAGAACCAAGGCTCCTCAACATACTCTGTTTTACCTCCAGTATTTGAAGTTACCTGAATTTAAAGGGTCCAGAGGGAAGATAAATACGCTTGGCATCATTGAGCCTAAACAGAGTGGCTTAAGATTTGCTTGGTTCCAACCAATCTGAAAACATGGAAGAGAAGCTGAGATAATTCATTCTCTAGTTCTTCCTTTCTCAAGAGTGCCCCTCAGGGTGGGCTAAGCATCCCAACAAAGTCAGCCTTGGGAATTTGGAAGCCTTATTCCTTTCACCTTAGGGGGGTTTCATGAAATTCCTGGTAAGAAGGAAAACCATGAATCTCCACGGAATTTATTGATTCTTAATTATTTGCTGTTTCGGCCACAATTTGAGATCTTAAGACACATGAAACTGATCAGAAACTTGCCTAGTGCTGCTGCTAGTATCAATACATGCATATGAACTGGCTGTCGGGCAGCGTCTTTGGTGGTAGCACGTAGCAGTAGCAGTGCTCCTATTACTGATGTCATAGAGCAAACTATAAGTTATTTTTATGGGCGCCTGGGTGAATGCAAGATACATTACAGCAAGAATCAATCACAGGATAAGTTGAAAAGGAAGGAGTATATGGAAACATTTACTAGGAGAAGATCACCAAGAGGACAAGGAATTACAGATGGCTTAAGCACCTCCTATAAGAGAATAGGATCCTTCCACCCTGTCCAGCTCCCTGGAAGGGAGTACCATGAGCACAGATAAAGCTGGAGGAGGGATTATTGGGTTTCTGTTAATAATGCAGAGGAGATAACAAGCTTAAATGTGGTGATGACTAAAACCTGAAGACATTTATCGCAGACTTTGCTCGCTGGCCAATTTACTTTAAAATCCTGCATGATTTATGCATATAATTTATGCATCTATAGAGGAAAGTTCTCTTTCCTCACTCCATTCCTTGGCAAACTAATCATAATGCTATTATTAGTGTATCAAGATTACATAGAAATATCATCCTACAAAACCCTTATTTTCAAAATGGTTATGAAAACCTGCCATTTCTTGTAATGTTTTTCCCCTAAAAGTGAATAATTAACAAAAGAAAATAAGATAAAAATACAAATAGAGGTGTGGGTAATATAACTATGGGATATTTAACATATTGGAAGACAACATGTGAACCCCTCTACAAAATAAATGTAGGGAAACTAGAAAAATAGAAGTGGCCATTGAAAATGTATGAAAATCCTGCTGAAGTGTAAATTACAAAACCTTATAAACTAAAAATTATTACTATAGAGTTATGCTGACAGTAATTCATGTTTGAATCAATGAAATGATAATATTGAGTACAATAATTACCAATAACCTCTCTTAGCATCACCCAATACTTTGCTTGTATTTGTTTTTGAAAAATTGTCGGAATTTTGTTATTTTTTCCTATGAGGAAAATGGAGAGTTATCCAATCATTTCAAATATATTTGCAAATGATTGCCAAAGGCATTAGTCCAGCAGAATCTTTTCTTTGCAAAGATTCATGTTATTTCCTCTTGCTTATTCCTTATTTTCTTTTTCCCTCATTATAGGGAGGTGACCCGTGCCGCCTGGCTGTTATTTAAGCAAACCAACCTGGCCATTCTACCTTGAAATTAATCTCTACTCCACCTACTTCCTTCCCTTTCTCTGGGTCCAGTCTTTTCTCCTCACATCTCTGTGGCCAGAATGCTATTCATCCCCCTCCCCTCCCAGCAGTGAGATGCTGTTCTCCCTCCTCCCCTCCCAACAGTGAGATGCTGTCCTCCCTTCTCCCCTCCCAGCAGTGAGATGCTGTCCTCCCTCTCTCTCACACTGGTATCCAGGAAGCCGTCCTCACTGATCCACCTTTACCCACATGCTCCCCTCCTGTGCCCTCTGTGCAGAGCAGCTGAGTGACTTTGCCACCCTGTGACTGGATCCTGCCATTCCCCTATTGTGAGCCCTTCATGGATTCCCATTGCAAGTGTGCTAAAATAAATAATCCCTCAAGGCCACGGATGAATGGGCCCAGCCCTCTCACTGCCCCCAAACTCTTGACACTCCCTCTTCTGTTGTTCCCTCTACCTATATTGCCCCTGCCTGCCCCCACCTGCTTCCCTTCCATGCATCCTGCCCATCTCGGGGTAAACATCATCCTGGCTGAGACTCCCTGAGCCTGGCTATTCCTTTTCATAACTGCCTAGAGTTTTCATTTATAAGACTTATCACAATGTACAGCTAAAAATTTGTTTCTTTTCTTGTTTGGTCAATGACCGAGGGTTCTCTGAAGGCAGGGTAATGTTCTTTTTGTTTATACAGGTGGCCGTCCTGCCTGTCCCCCAGTCCAGAGTAGAGTCTGCTAAACAGTGGGTTGACAGAACACACGACAGAATGCATATCAGTGATGGTATCCCAGATTCCTCAAGAGAACCCATAGAAAATTATGAAAAGTCAAAGTATTTTTACAGTTTGCTGCCTACTTTTCATTTACATTAAAATTTCTCTTTGATTCTCAGAATAAAATCAATATCTTTCATGTGCATACATGTGTGTGTATTTAAAAGTGCTTTCGTTCATTGCATCTTACAAATATCTGTGGGAAAAGAAATGGACAATTATGCCCATTTCATTGATGTGTTGTGGGTCCATGTGCAGGAATTTTCTTTACCGCAATGACCTGCAAGTGAGTAAATACTGCTGATTGTTTAGTTCATTCTTTGCCTCCAACATCAATACCATATTCTCAGTGCCTGAATACAGGAGGAAGTGGGGTCACCCACGAAGCCTCCACAATGTCTGAGAGCCTAGAAGTCTACAACATTCAAAAAACAGAAAAAAAAAAAAAGGAAAAGAAAAAGAGTGGTTGCTCTGCTGGGCACTCTGAATACTGTATTATGTTTCGTTCCCTCACCAATGCAAAGAAGCAAGTAATCTCCTCCTTTTAGAGATGAGAAGAACCAAGTCAGAGGAATGACTGACATTGCCTATAGTCATGCGTGTTAGGGTTAGAACGGGAAGACGGGTGTCCATGACTTAGTCCAAAGCCAATACTTACTCCTTTTTTTAAAAAAAAAAAAATTAATACTGTATTTTATTTATCTGTTTATTTATTCATATGTAATACATCCAAAATATTGTCATTTCAACATGGAATCAGTATAAAAAATTATATGAGCTATTTTATACTCTTCTTTCATATTTGGTCTTTACATCTCATGTGTATTTTATGCTTTTGTGCACATTTCTTTTTGAACTAGGACATTTCAAGTGTTCAATAGCTACATATGCATGGCGACTTCCTTACAGGACAGTGTGGGTCTGTTGTGCAAGAGAATTCATACAAACTTCTAAACTGTTATAAGCAACATAATGTCAGGCCTATGATAGTAAGCTTTTCATGCATATAAATCATTGAGTTGAACCAAATGCATTCATAGTGAATCAAAGAATGATTACAAAAAACACTTGATTTCCACATGTCCTGTAGCTATGCCCCTAGATTTTTTTAGCAGTTCTTACTGGTTTATCTGTATATTAATGAAGATAACATATTTTACTTGAGAGAGAATGATCGGTTTTGATACACAGTAAAACAAGCTTGAATTAGGCAATCAGATCACATCTTTGGTTGACTTGTTTTTATCTTTTTATATATATGCAATGTCTGGCCTTCAAAGAACTGCTGACCTTGCAGGGACCGGACAAAATGTAATAATCTGATAAGTTAACAAATTCAGAAAATGCTTCCATAAATATTATTGCTTTTTTAATGTTTTAAGAGTATATATTTGTTACTGGTTTCTTCTGTTGTTATATTGAATTTGCATCAAAAGAGTGAAATGACTCTTTACTCCAATATTTTCCCATATTAATCAAAAAAGCAATATCGCTGGTTGCAATGTCTTGTCGTTTGGTATGGCGCCTTTAAATACCAATGACATGGCTATCAGGAGATCATCTGATGATATACCACTTTATTGGGAAAATTTTCTCAATCAATCCAGTTCAGGAATAGTTCTAGGTGTCAAGTATCAGAGGGGCATGTCCGTTTATAACAATGGCACGTGTGATAACAATTCTGTAACAAAGGACTCACACAGGGCGGTGATGGATCAGAAGCTGGGGCACTCATTCGGGCTGTAAGCCAGGCTCCTGATGAACTCATACAGCTGCTGCATTTTAACTGCAGGGGGGAGGGGGGAGGGCAGGAGCTGGGGAGGGAGACAGCCAGGCAGAGGATTCACCAAGTCTGTTCAGACCATGGGGGTGCTGGGAACTTAGGCTGGAAGAGAGATGGGCACCAGATTACAGGGAGCCTGGCGTGTCCTGTGGAAGGTGCCAAACATTCAAGTTTGAGAACCACAACTGTAAGAAAATGCCTCTGCTTTGGTCCACTCCAGCCACTGAAATGCCACTGAGAGAAAGCACTGATTACGTTTCTCTCTGTTTCAGGTGCTCTTGTCAGAACATTGCATTTCATTGTCCTACATCCCCGTGAATTAAGTACTGCTGTTTTCCTGACATGAAGGGAGGGAACTGGCAGTTGGTACAACTTGTCCAAGTCACAGAAGGGTTAATGGCAGAGCCAGGACGCCAGCCAGTGTAGATACCTCTTATCCCAACATTCGTGCTTTCATCTGCCAGGACACCTAAGTCCCTGGTCAGTGTGGTTCCCTCGAGCTGGACTGAAGTCACATTACATGGTAAGAACCAGTTTCTCTCAGGCAAAGTTTACACTGCACTGGGCAATCGTATTCACCTTGAAATGGCTCCATATAAAAAAGAAGCTATTGGTTATGATGGAATTCTATTCCCTCCTCACTATGATGCTGGTGAGAACCCTTAGCCAAATTGAATTAAAAAATTGTCTCTATTCTGGTCGTCTGACTGGGGTTTGGTTTCCACGGACCCTCTTCTGTTTCCGCTGTGAGAGTATGTTACCCAAATTTTGGATTTCCAAATTTTGGAAATCCAATGTTTGGATTTCAAGCCCACTTCATACTCCTAAAAAGTTAATGGATCCTCCCAATCAGCTTTTGTTAATGAGCCTGGTATCTACTGATAGTTGCCAGGTTATGAATGTAGCACAAATAATCACATTTGTTAATATAACTATCAATCTTCTAAGAATGTTTTTTAAACATTGGGAAATGATCAAGTTCACGATGGCAGACACAAAGTTTTCCAAAATTCTAATTTTCACTTGAAAGCTCAAATTCTATCCTTGGAAACAAATATTGTCAGCTGTTTCTTTTGGGGCAAATGTCTCATTTTATTTATTTTAAAGAAAATATCTGCCAAATATCTATGTTTGAATAGCCATAGTTGGTCTGTCAGTTATTTCTTCAAATATAAAAGGTGTTCTGTGGAAAAAATAGCTACCATGTAATTGAGTTTGTAATTAAAATAATAACACAAGTGATTTTTCTTGAGATAACCATTGCATTTCTCATTTTAACACCCAAAACATTTTTAAAGAAGATATATACTAAAGGGCTGAGATTTGGTAATATTAATAATTTTGACTTCTTCATTTAGGACATTCTTGAGTATAACCTTCTACATTCAGTGGGACCGTGTGGCAGGGAGAAATACACTATCCGCTAGCACGGTCGCCCGCCCTGCTCTGATGTGCGTGTGTGCTTTCACATCCTCAGTGAAAATCCCAACACATTTTTTTCTGAGATAACCTATGAAGTTAAAAAAGTCATGCAATACTTTGAATATCTTAGCGCCATGTAAGTTGCATGTCGAGAATTTGCGTACTAGGGAATCCCGCAGTAGAGAGTTCCCTTCGAGTTCTCTTAACGCACGCACCCAAAGAACTGTATTCCGTTTAACTGTCTCCCCAGACAAGCCCTATCTGCCATGCCCAGAAACGTCATATGACCTAAACTCCTCAGCTTCTGCTTCAATGAGTCAATGACCCAACTGAACATAGGGTATCATAAGAGCAAGATGGAATCACGTGTTTGATCTAAACTTGACATTTGCTGGGGTGCAGTCGAGGGAGTCCTCAACTTTATTTTATGATCTAGTTTTATTCAATTTGCTCTCCTCCTGAGTGCATTTTCTGCTAATTCATTATACCACACTAGTGCTCTGAACAACGGAAACTCTTTGGCAAATATATATATGAAACTCTCACTTTTCTTCCTAGATGGCAGGGAGTCATTTCTGATACCACCTCATTAAGCCAAGTCTCAGGTCCTCTGCTCCTCCTGTTGCTGACTTGTGCCTTTTTTTCATTGAGAAATCCTGAAGACAAAGGGCAACATCCATGCACAATCCTTAGCGCTGTGCCTGGTGTATGCTCAGCGTGTAATTTTTATGCACCGTTACTGCCTCTTTTTCGTGAAAATATAAAGATGGCTGCTCTCATCTCTCCATGGAGTCAGCAAAGCTTCGTGACTTCTACAGAACGGGTCCCATGTTTTGTGTGTCTTAGCTCTGCAGCCCTGGACATGCGTGTAGCTGTTCTTCCTGTTACCCGGTATCATGCAACGTAGATTAATATTTAAGTATATAAACTCCAATGTCATACATCTTGCTTTATTGTATTCAGAATTTATATGAAGCTATAAATGTCACCTCTGAAGAATCACAGTGTTCCAAAAATCTATTAAAACATTTATGCCATAATATCCAAATTGTCTAGTGTTTTTCTCCATTTATGAGAAGTGTTCTTCAATGTATGCAACTGAAAGGCATTTAAATCAAGAATTCAATTATAAATGTTTAATAGTAATAATATATGGATGAGACAATTGCTTGTCAGCTTGATTTGTAAACCATTCTGAGGCCCAGTTTCTAGCCACATCGAGACTTTGATTGCATCTCACTAAACCAGGACTCCTGAACTTGGCTAAGTTACAAATCATTATATTCTTGGGTTGAAAGACTTTCATTGCTGCCAACAAATGCATTCTATATAGAAGGTAATTTCAACTAGAAAATAAATTTTCCTATAATAGTGTCCTCTTGCAACATCCAGAATAAATTTAGTTGTTCTATGATAAATGTTGAAGTAAATTTTATTAAATTGGCCAATTTCCTGTCCCATTTTCCATAGTTTCAAATTCCCTAAACGAATATTTCTTTTGTTCCTTTCCAACAATGAGAAAGAATCTCTCATGTAAAGGCATGCATGTATGCTGGCCAAGAAATGTATTGGCAGACACTAAGAGCCGACATACGGTGAAGAAGGGGGCATTTTACCAGGTGAGTGGTTTGACCGAGAAGCATTTCATCAAAACCCTTCCCTCTGATGGGCCACCTGTCAATTCATTCTGAGCCACAGGGGCTGGGCATCCTTCTGTTGCCTCCAAGCTACCGAGGAGAAGAATGATAAAGACCTTGACAGGAAGAAAGGAGGACATCCTTTGCCTGTCCCAACAAAAGGTACTCTCCCCGATCCCATGTGCCAAGTTCTTCCAAAAGATCTAGTTTGAACCCAGCCAACCAGGAGTAGTGTACACTCTCTGTGTGACTGGGAAAAGCACTTATCTCTTCCAATTTCTTCTTTTCAGGAGCCACTTAGAGGGCCGTTGGGGAGGTTTAATGGGAGAAGGAAGTGTCTGGGGATTACAATTCTTTTCCATTCCCCTCCTGAGTCTCTCCTACACTCTCTATCTCCCCCTGTGGGGAAAGATGGAACTGCTCCCCAGTCTGTTTTATGCTGGACAAACCCCAGGAAGGCCCTTCTGCCTGGTGTTCTGTAGGCTTTGCGATACATAAAAGACAGAAGCCCTGATGGAAAACACAGATACAGAAAGCACATTTTTTCATGGCAGACGTGACTTCTGGCGCCTCCTGTTCCAGCACAGGGCATCCTGTCTAGTCCAGGTGGCTGCAGCCAGGCAGTGTGGGTGTGTCCAGGGAGGCACTGGGAAAAGAGAACCCAACCACAGATTCCCATGACACTGAATTCTCATTTCATCCTTACGGCAGTGCTGTGCAGGGTGGTCCCATCATGCTCATGTCACAGAGGAGCAGCAGGGGTCAGGATCCTAAACAGCTTTTCACCCGCATGGTGACTCCTCTCTGCTTCTTTCAACATGGACAGCTTGTGAGCAGCAGAAAGTAAAACAACACTGCTTCTCTGTGTTTTCATCATTTCCTGTCTATGGCCCCTGCTCACAGCAGGTACAGAGGATCGAACCACACTGCCTCAACACTCCGGCTATTCTGGTACGCCATGAAGGGAAATGCTGCTGGGCACAGGAAGCTGGAAACGGTAAGGAGAGTTGAAGATCCAGAATCATGTACATTATTTTTTCCATTTAAACAATGGCTGGATCACTCTTTTCTAGCAGAAGCATATGTCTTTTTTTTTCACGGATTTTCCAGAGAGCAGTGAAGTATGCATATATGGCTGCGTGTCTTATTCCAACACAAAAAACACAAATCAAAAGTGATTCATTAATATTTAGCTTAAGGAAATTTGAAAGGAGAAAGCCCCTTTTCAGCCTAGTATGCGGTTTGATTTAAATGTGAATTCCAAAAGACAGCATCATAACTAGACTAAAGTCATAACCCTTTGCTCTGTTTAAACTTTGAGTGGTTGACCCAGTGAAAATCTATCACCAGCAACATTTTAATTTAAACATATTGGGGTAAATTCAGCTCTCTGGTAGACCTTTGTGCTTCTATTGTAGTTCAAAGTTCTCACACATCTTTCATGTAAATTATTCCAGTCCAAACTCTCAATAAATGCGTGAAATAGTGAGGGCAGCTGTTGAGTTTGTGTTGTGTTCAATAAAGACAATGAGCCTCCTGAAGGAAAATTACTTTTTTAAGGTCATGTGGCCAGTCACTTTTCAAGCGGGATTTAGAGTCCAGGTTGATATTTTCCTACTAAACTATGTTGTACAGACTAGGTAATGCAATTAAAAGTGGAAGTAGCCAGCTTACTTTTTAATTAATTATAAATTTCTGAGTGTTCTGGAGGAATAATGTTGCTAATTAAAAATATAAGCTGATTTTTCTACATTCCACATGTAAGTGAAACGTTATGCTATCTCTCTCTGTGACTTCTTTCACTTCCTCTCAGTCCATTCATGCTGCAAACAGAACAAACAAAAAATAGAAACAGACCCATAAATACGGAGAACAAACTAATGGTTGTGGGGGACAGCGGGCAAGACAGGTGGAGAGGAGTGGGAGGTACAGGCTTCCGGTTATGAGAAGAATAAGTCATGTGGGTAAGAGGTACCGTATAGGCCAATTAGTCAAGAGTATTGTGTAGCGTTTTATGGTGACAGATGGTAGCGGCGCTTGTGGTGGAAAGAGCGTGATGTATGGAGTTGTCCAATCACTATGCTGTCCACCTGAAAGTAATGTAACATTGTGTGTCAACTATACGTCAACCAAAAATACACTAAATGAAATAAAATGTAAACTGAAAGAAATCAAGCCATATCACATGGGATATAGAAAACATAAGGTATTATCTTCAATCTCCATTGTTTTGTAAACCTATTTGCTGTCAATGGTGGACAGCTGTGGTATTTTGCTTATACCAGGAGGTGCTCACTTCCAGATCTTTCCATCCCGTGTCCCTGTTTGAGTGCCTTGGGGTAGGTCATCTGTTACCTGCTCCCTAGTGGAGAATCCATGTCATTGCACAGTGCAGGGCAGTGATGTCCGTGAGCACCCGCCACCTGCAGGGCTGTGTTCTAAGAGCTTCAGGTGGGTTCACTCATTTGATTCTCGCCCACAACAAACCTAGGAGGTACATACTGTAATCACCACATTTTAGAGATAGCGGTATGAGACTCATCAATATTAATTAAGGAACTTGCCCAAGTCACTCCATTAGTAAGAGCTTAGTTTTAAGTCAGGTGCTCTAGATCCCCAGGCTATCCCATATCCTGGGATGCTATCCAGCCTTGCCATCACAATAAAATGATGATGCCCACAAATGCCAGGAGTTACAAAAAAATTCAGTTTCTCTTCATCATTTTGAAAATAGTTTCCGAATATGTTCTGAAGTCAATGAACAATTTTGATTTTAGAATTTCATTTTGTGGCTCATAAAATACAGAGATCCAAATTAAGAAAAGTATTGTTTTCTTCAATTCTGTCATGTTTAACAAAGAATGTCTTGATCAATTACCAAAGCAGAGAGAGAGAGAAAGAGAAAGAATGAAAGAGAGAATGAATTAATTTGTCCAGTCTCTGGGAATAAATAAGGAATAAAAACATTAGTGACTAGACACACCCCAAATACCTGCGGAAACTGTGTGAGAGAGGATATTATATTGTTCTTCCCTGCTCTCAAGAGACCTAGTGTGTAGTCATCTAGAAAACAGACCCGTGAAGTTGAGCCACAGCGTGGGACCGCAGGAGTGAGCACAGACAGCCAAGGAGGAAGAGCAGGACTCACAGAGAATGCTCAGCTTTGCAGGCAGACCCAATGGACAGCTGCTGGGGGTGGGAGGAACCTTCTGGAAGGAACAGGCTGAAAACTGGGTTGCCAGGGTCCCTGAGCCAGAGAAGAGGGAGAGCCTGCCAGGAAGGGAGAGTGGTGAGGGCAGAAGCATGGTTGGAGGTGGTAACCCACAGTGAGTAGAAAATGGTATCCAGAGATGGTTCTGGAGAGAGCGGAGTTGAAGGCAAAGCTGGAGTTGAAGGCAAAGCTAAAGGTTAAACTGGAGCCAAGTTGAGGACCGACCTGACTACTGGACTGAGTGGCTGTTAGTTTTGGAAGTTTGTGAGCAGAAAAGAAGGCGAACACAAAGAGCAATTGCACACCTACTGTGAGACAGTCGTGGTACTCTGTATTATAACTATGATCTTATTCAGCTCCCATAAATCTTGGAATTGACAAGTTTTGTTCCCCATTATATAGAAAAGGCAACTGCAGCTGAAAGATGATCAGTAGCTTAACCCTGGTTCTTGCCAACTAGGAAGAGCCGTGTATTTTGAGCTGCATTGTTCCCTGACTTTATTTTTTTTTTTCCTGCTGGAAGTTGAGAGGTTTCATCCTTGAATTTGGGAAGATATGTGTTAGTTCAATATGTTTGTTAGAAACATGATCAGACAAGGATCAGCCGATTGGGAAGCTGAAGTTTAAGCACATTTTTAAAAAGCGATTTTGCTGATATACAACGTGAAAGAGGCCAATGAAAATGCCGAGTTATTTCATTTCCTCTTACTTCTGTCAGGGAGCTCCTCTAGCTGGCTTCCAAATGGAATGCATTTTAATCACAGCCACTGGCTGATTGTTAATAGTGTTTTAAGGGAAGGAATTGGAAACCAAAATTCTGTTCTAGAATTAATTCAAACTTGTGTGAAAACTTACATTCCATAATGAATCAGACCAAGCATGATAAATTTAATTATAATTGACTTTGTGTGAGTATTGACATTCATTTGCATGTTCACCAAGTCTCATGGAATTTTTCTTACCTATGAATGTTAACACTGAGGAAGAGTCAAAGCACAGACAGGGGAAATAATGAATTTGCCTGTAATGAAAAGTCAAGCTAGTCTCAGGGAGCAGGTCTCCTATTTAGAGCAAACTTCCCGGACTCGGTCCATTGGGCCCTTCTGTTTATCAATGTACATTGTCCGCTTAATTAGAACAACCTGATTCTCTCAAGTTGGAGGGCCTGTGAAACATGTTGGGGTGTGTCAACCGTTAAAAAGCAAAAGTCACCACTAACTGCTCAGCAAGAAAGTCAGAAAGCCCCCAGGCTCCTTCCCAGGAGGGTCAAGGAGCTGCTGGCCTTGGTGTTGATGGGTCCCCTGGCTCGGAGGAGTTACAGGGCACCCAGGCTTTCTGTCTCTCCAGTCCCTGGGCCACAGTCCAGCTCCTGCCAGGGTCGGGTCCCTGAGGATGGAATCACTAGGCTCTTTCACACCCGCAGATGGAAAGGGCTGCTCCTGGGCATTCCCCAGGAGAACAACAGGAACTGCCTCTGAAGCTAGCAGCAAACCTGTCCCTATATTTCACTGGTCTAGGGGTGCCACTTTTCCACTCCAGATCCCAACAGTGGCAATGGGAATGGGCTGAACCTGATTGACTTGGATTAGTCAGGGGGCATGTCTGCAAAGGGGGATGAGCTATTGAATTAATTTAAAAAAAAATCTGGAACAACATAAGGACTATGGAAGAACTTATTCAATGAGAGAATGATGAATGAATGGATGATGGTTAGAATAAGTTTCTGACAAATCACCTGAATATAATGACCGCCTGAACAAAATTAAAGTTCTGGTAAAAAGGACTAAATGAAGAAATAGATGCCTGATATGAAGTACATTAAATGCATTTACATGTACCCATCTCTATATGCATGAGACCAACTGAGTTACCATAAAGAAAGAACACTAACTAGTGCTCTTTATTTAATCACTGGTGGTGGTGGTATTCAGGGAGCTGGGGCTTCACCAGGGAATAATAAAGCAGAACCAGCCCTGACTCCTACCTTATGATTTAAAGGCTTCCATTTGGGTTCTAAAGGTCTGAGGTTTGGAGGGTAGGCAGTGGGGGAATAGCTTCAGTGCTTCTGGTCCATTAAGGGCCATGATCCTGGATTTTTCTAGAAGTAAGATGCCTGCTTAGCTTTGAGGCAGAGAAGTAACCCTGAGTCAGGAAGGGAAAGGTGGCCATCCTGAACTTGGGACATGAACTGAGCAAGCTGGGATGTATTGAGGTGACAGACGCTGTGATGTGTGGGAGAACTCTGAAGGCTGTGAGGAAAACCCATGCTTGGGGAAGAGTGAAGGAGCAAATAGACTCCATCTGTGCCCATATCTTCAAGAAGCCATCGTGGACTTAGCATCTGTCAGCAAGCCTCGCTTACAGTAACACAAACTGGAGATTCTGTGGAACCTGTACAGGGAAGGATCAGGGACAAAGAACACTAATAGTCACTAATAGTGACATGGCAATAAGCAGCAGGCTGAGCATATTTCACTTAAGTGAAATAGAGAAATGTGACTTTTTCTGTCATTCCATGTTTGCAGGGCAAAATGCACATGGGGTTGGTTTTCTTCTTGGTCTAATAGACTGATGCCCAGGCACTGGAAAGAGAAAAATGAAGGTGTTCAGTGATTAAGTGTGCACACTCCCAACACTGCCTTCTGACAGCTGACCATCATTTTCCCAATATTCTCTCCACCCCCTTCTCCCTGCTCCTTCTGCAGTTCCTATTATGCGTATGTTGCTCTGTTTGACGCTGTCCCACAGGTTTCTACAGTTCTGTTGATTCCAATTCATTTTTTTTCTTTCTGTGCCTCAATCAAACTCTCCTCGAGTGTGCCCCTTCTTTCTTCTGCCTGTTCAAGTCTTCTGCTAAGTCCTTCTAGTGAATTTTTAAAATTTTGGTTCTTGTTGAATTTCAACTTGAGAATTTTCGTTCAAAGTTTTCATCTCATTATTGACCTTCTGTATTTGGTGAGACATATCCCCATTCTTTCCTCTATTACTTTATTTTTTTAAGAAGACTTTACTTATTTGCTTGACAGAGAACACAAACAGGGGGAGCAGGAGAGGGGAAAGTGGGCTCCCTGCTGATCTTGATCCCAGGACCCTGGTATCATGACCTTAGCTGAAGGCAGATGCTTAACCAACTGAGCGACCCAGGTGTCCCTCCTTTATTTCTACAGACACAGTTTCCTTAAGTCCTTTAAAAATATGTACAATGGCTGCTTTAAAGTGTTTGTTGAGAAAGGCCAGTGTCTGGGCTTGCTCAGGGGTGGCTTCTCTTGGTTGCTGTTTTTCCTGTGTGTGGACAGTACTTTCTTGGTTCTGTCCATGCCATTTTTGTTTAAACTAGGATGTTTCAGATAATATAATTTGGCAACTCTAGAAATCAGTTTCTCACTCCTTTCAAGGTTTGTTGTTGTTGCTGTTTGTTGTGGTATTGTTTGTTTATTGACTTTCAAATCTACTTCTGTAAAGTCTGTCTCTTTCTTCGAGTCTTCATTCCATCAGCTCAGTGGTCAGCTAAGGATTGTAGAAAGATTTCCATAATTGCCTGGAACCCCTAGTTTTTCCAATGAAACACCACTCAGATCAGGTAATGATGCCCAAATTCAAATGGAAATTCTCAAATGGAAGATTTCCTGTCGTGCTCTTCTCCCTCTGGTACTGGGAGATTGGGCTGACATGGAGCTGGGCAGCAGGGGATGGATGGGAGCAGGTAAGTTGAAATGTCACAAAGTTCACTGTTTTCCTGAGATTTAACTGTTTTTTTGAGTGAATGTTCACTGGATTGCTGCAAGCTATTAGTTAATTGCAGAGTCTTGAAAAAGTTGATTTTGACAATTTTTGCCAAGTTTTTCTTTGCTTTAATGGAAAGGCAAATTTTTGGAAGTCCTGACTCTGGCATTTTTGCTGATATAACCCTTACACTGTTTTTATGCCTCCATATTTTTGACATGCTGTGCCCTCGTATCCATCCACAAGGAATGGTGAAATTGGATTAACATCCAAAAGGGATAAAGAGAACTTTAAGGCATATAAGAATAAGAGATGTAAATCGCAACCTCTAACTCTAGGACTAAGGGAAATAACCTAAGGAAAGAGGTAAGTTGGAAGAGCCTAGGCCCCCAACCCCCAAGGCTGAGACTTAAACTTTGAAGAATGTGTCTGATCTGTGGTCCATTATCTCCTCTCTCAAAATGACAACCAAAGACAGCAAAATTACCTACAACAATGGCTCCATAAGAATAAAAATAGAAAGAAAGGGAGAAAGAGAAAATATTTAACATATACAAATAATATGAATATATATATATATATATATAAAATATAAGAAAATATGCAAGTATATGATAATCCTCATTTTAATATGCAAGTATATGATAATCCTCATTGATCACAAGTCTGTAGTTGATATCTCTGGCTTTTTTCTTCCACTGATAATGTCAGACTTCTCTTCCCCTCAGCTATAACATAAGCTGATCAGGGTTCCCTGTCTATGGAGTGGTCCAAACTTTCATCCTTGTATAGATAGTATTGATACTAAAAATTTCTACTATGTTGATTATTGTCATTTTCCATTGTTTTACTGTGAGGCATGATGGTATTAAACATTAACCCAGAGAATCCCTATGGGTTCTAAACACGGTCTTCCCTGTCTACCATTGTGTAGCAGCAATCAAATTTCCCCCTTGATAATGACAATCAATTATTTCACCCAGTAGAGTAACTCCTTTTATCTCTGTTGGTTCAATGTCATAAAAAGACCAAAATGGCCAGATGGCAGGCTCATTTTCCAATTCAATGAACCATTGTTGTTTCTCCTGGTGCTACCATTACCCTTTGGGAAATAAGACATCAAAAGTAACAGAACTCAATATCTCTGAGACAGAAAGTAAAACTTTTGTGAGTTGGTTATTAGGAATGACATTGGCAAGAAACACACCGACATCCACTCCTTGCTTCCCAGACTCATGTATTCTAATTATGGGGGAGAAAGTACCATACAGCGATCTCTGATTCAAAGAAAATACTGCATCCTGTAAGACAGACGCAGTTTCTTAGGGTATTGTGTTCAAACTGCTGCCATAACAGAGGCCCCAGTTAACCCCTCTGCCATCCAGATAGTCCATCTGCTTCCAGGTGATGGGTTATTTGATAAGATCAATTTATTCCATGGACGGGGCCCATTGTTGTACTTAACTGCAGTCAAGTGAGTTCCTGTTTAGATGTGTCATTGTGCAGAACACCATGATAAGTTAGGGTTCTGTGAGTCTGTGTGTGGTGGTGTTGACAAGGCAAATCCGTAACAAGAATGTGTCTTTTCCAGTGAGGAATATGTATGCTATTGGATGTATATACATATTTTTATAAATATGGAGCTCTTTAACCCATTTTTCATCTCTTAACATTGTATATGAAAATGTTTCTGGGTGCCTGGGTGGCTCACTAGGTTGAGTGTCTGACTCTTGATTTTGGCTCAGATCATGATCTCAGGGTCATGGGATCAAGCCCTGAGTCAGGCTCTGCACTGAGTAGAGAGTGTGCCGGAGAATCTTTACCCCTCCCTTTTCTTCTCCCCTCCCCATAAACAAACAAACAAACAAACAAACAAATAATAAGCAAACAAATCAAATCTTAAAAAAATGTTTCATGCAACACAAGCTGTTAGGTATTCTTCCCCATCATGTCACATGTCTTCATAGTTCCCATGTCAAGAATGTGAGATCCTTGCTTATGGGAAGTGAGGTGGTTTCCAAGTGTCATTACTACAAATGAGACCAAGATTACTAGCTCTGTGGTATGTCTTAAGATATTTCCTGTAAATGCAGTTATGGGGTCAAACCCAGGCAATATTTGAGGCCTTTGATTTGATTGTTAAATTGCTCTTTGGAAAGGTTATCGCAGTTTATATTTCCACCCTTTTTCCAAATGAAGAGAAAGTGAAGCCCATCTGTATGAATGGCGCAAACCAGCTCAACTGACATCACAGGAACTGCTCATGGAACAGTGACCTGACCGTGTGAAATCATGACATAGTCAACAGCCATTACCCTGTTAAATTCCTTCTGTTAATGATGGAGCAGCAGTCCTTCCCCCTAAGCATCCCCTAGTTCTTTCTGGAAGTTCTTAGGGGATGCCTTATGTGTCCCCATAAACACACAAGGCTGCCTCTTTGTCCTTCTCTCTGGGGAAGTTCCCACTGGCTGGAACCCTGCTTGCAAAGGCCCCTGAGAACTCTCCTGCTGCCCCAGCTTCATGAAGATACACACAGCAGGTCTCAGAGCTGCTGGATGTCCAGGTAGGCTGGTGCTGGGCAGTGGTGAGAGAGAGGGGTCCTCCCGCAGCACTTAGAGGTGACCTTAAAGGGCAGTGGTAAAAGGAAATTCTCCAAGTGGGACTGTAATACTGCAGCTGTGATTTTCAGGTGTTACCAGTTACAGTAGTGTGCAGATCCCCTTGTAAACGAGGTTTGAGTCTTCACACTATTGGTCAACTGGTCATAAGGAATTCCCCAGGAAGCTGTAGGAATGAATTGAAGGAAAGGAGGCAAGTCAACAGTCAGTAATGAAAGATTCTGAGCCACCTGCTCACAGGACAAAACTACTGTAAAAATTTGTTACAGAAAATCATAGGAATTCATTGATGAAAATGATGCAGATTAATTACTCTCTAGTCTTAAAAAGGAACAAATGAGGAATCTTCAGGTCAATTAAAAAATGAGTTAAAACAGCCTATACAAAACCAGCTTTTCTCTTTGAAAACTAATTACCCAAATAAACTCAATTATTAAGATGAAAAATATCATATTTATTCATGGAAGAAAAGAAATGCACACATTTTCTATTATGCAAAACTGGTTCTTTCCTTCTTTGCTGTGCCCCCTGGTCCTGTCAACACTGTGACTGGGCAACATTTGGAGGAATGGCTAATTCTTCTTCAGGAAGAGGCAAAGGACTGTTACAGATCAAAGATATAATCATGGTGTCATCTCATAGATTTCCTGGGCAGGCTATGCCCTTTAGCACCAGGTCACAGGACGTAGAAAAGTTCATCTGAATGGTTCATCTAAATTAGAGAATCACGAGGAACAACACCAACAACAGAATAATATTATCCCAGTAGATAACCATGTCCAAGCACTGGATTAAGAAGAAAATGTGATTTAGTTGAAATGGTAGCAGAAAAATAAACAAAATGCAGGGAGACAAAATAAAGGTTCAGTTGCTCAGTATGAAGAATCGTTCACTTTACGTATTTTCAGAGCAGTATATTTTTGCTAAAGAAACAAGATGATATGATCAAGCTCTATCCTTCATAACGCAGGCTATCTAGAGGCAGAATGTTTGGTATCTCCAAATCAAGACTTGAATTCTTGGCAAAATTCTCATTTTATGTGTTCTGATGGTTTCCACACAGGGAATGGTCACATCCTCCTTGAATACCTTTTCAAGGCCTTGTGATGCATTCTGGTGTCCTTGCTCTCCTTCTGGTTGGTATAGAAACTGCACCAAAATTCTCCTATGGTTAAGTCTCTGGTTTTGTAGATTGCCTGGGATGCACCCAGCGACTGACTGTTCCTTATATACATTACATTATCTCCTTCGGTCTAGGCAAGAATATCCAGCTGGTTTTCTCATGAATCTGATTTAATTGACCGTCAGTGTTTTGGTTCTTTCTTTTTGCCATTTTATCTTCACTGGATTTCATTGTATTTGTCATGGGGTTCCCCCATCTTCATGAAATTGATATCAAAGGACTTAATTTAAAGTACACAAAATTATATTTAAGACTGCCATTACCCACGCCATTGTTTATCTACAGATTAAGTTACTGCTTATTTCAAGCAATTCACTCGACTTGAATTTTCAACTTCAAATGCAGTATGTGTTCTATTGATATGTCAATCATCTTGTTTCAGGGTAGAAAGTACTTTAATGGACTAAAATCTCTTTCAGAAACCATTAGCTCAGAGTTCACAGTAGTCAGGCATTCTGTTGCTGAATGTTACTTACAGCCTTCGTGAGGAAAGGAGGCCCTGAAAAAAATAACAATGCAAACAAAGAACATTTTCTTCAAGTCAGTAATGACATCATACAAGTATTCTTGGCTTTGCTTCGGAAGTATCTTAAATTCCAACATAGAAGTGTAACGCAAAATAGGATTAAGTGCCTAACAGGAACAAACTCAAATGTCTACAAAGAATTTATAATATTCTGGGTGCTATTCTAAGCACTGGGAATACAATGGTAAATAATATGGTGTCCTTAATTTTGAAGAGCTCATATTCTAGAAGGTAAGACAGATATGTATATATGTCATTAGTTATAGTAAGGATGCTAAAAGAAAGTGCTGCAGTTTACAAAGAAATGATGGATGAAAAGGCATCGCAGATGATAACTGAGTTGTGTCTTTCAAAATAGCTTGAGATTTAAAAGGAGCACCAGAGACATTTTTTTGAGTTTTTTTTTAGATAGAAGGATATATGCGGATGTGCATGGTGTGCTCAGATGAAGGTAAAATACTGTGAAGGCCCCTGGGGTAGGACACACGGGGCGAGCAGAGCAGGGAAGCATTCAAATACTGTTATTATTCCTTAGTCAAAACTCTAAGATTTGCCATATTTAGTCTGTGTTCAGTAGAGAGCCACCAGAGCATTATAAGCAGAATGGTGATGTCCCCAACTTCATATCAGAAAGATGTTTCTGGCAGCCAGTTGGGAGTTGAAAGGAAGCAAAGGTAAGAGTCTGGAAGACAGGTGATCTGGGCAGAGACTCATGTGGTGAGGAACGGAAGTGAAGGCAGAAGGATGCAAGAGAGGAATTTGGGGAAGGGAGGAAAAAGAGAGATCAAAGGCTTAAAAAGCTGAGTGGAAGGTGGAGAAGGACATTGGCAGGCAGACAAAGTGGGTTTGGTGTGGATATGATGAACTTAGTCACCTGAGCACGTGCAGGTGGTGGCTGGAGTCCAGAGGAGGGCTGCCGGGTCTTGATGACTGGGGTGCTGTCTGATGCCACGGAGAGTTGCATGTGGACATTCAGGCAAAGAGCACTGACCAGACACCTAGAAAGTTAGGGGCAGAGCTTGCAAGAGAGCCTTTGTTGGGGGCCAGTTACAGAAGCAAAGCCTTAGCAAGAGTCCCAAACACACAGAGAGGGCTCAGACAATGCAGCAGGGGTTGAACTCGGGGTAGAATTCAAGTCTTCCATGACATGGATGAAGGAAATGAGGTATAAAAAGATTTATTTTAGGAAATCAAAGGAAATATTTGAGCATGAAAGAGGCATGGAAACCAGGTTGCCATAAACTGAGTTGTTAATGAAGGAATATGGAACCTCACACTTGGAATGGTGGCTTCAATAGCTTTGGTGTGAATCCAAGCAGAATTGAAGGTGGATGGGACTCTAGGGTCAGAAATACTTGGAAAAGTGGATAAGCCAAGTAAAAGAGTATGGAGAGAGACAGAAAGACAGACACAGAGAGAGGGAAAGAGAGAGATATGCTTTTAAAATAGGAAGCAGGAGATTTTAATAACCCTCTCTCCCTTTTAAGGAAAGGAGATCATGGTAATGGGTAGCTCTGAGTAGATGATTCGGGAGTTCATAAAACGATGCCCAGTGTGCCAGGCAGAAAAAACTGAATAAGGAAAGCCTCCAGGCAATGCCCATCCTGTGGTGGCAGAGGAAGTCCATTGGCACTGGTGAGCCACAGGATGGGTTGGGTGGTTAGGCATAGGGGGAGGTCGGTGAAAAGTGTCAAGAGATGAGCTTGGAGACTTATCATTGATAGTAGAAGTCCTATATATTCGATCTTCTTTTAAAAATTTTTATTATGGGAGGAATATTCTGATGGACAGTGTGATGGTTAATTTTATGTGTCCGATGGCTGAGCGGAGAGCTGGTAGAACATTATTTGTGGATATGTCTGTGAGCTTGTTTCAGGAAGAGATTAGCATTTGAATCAGTAGACTGAGTAAGGAAGATCCGCCCTCACCATTGTGGGTGGGTCTCATCCAATCTGTTGTGAGCATGAATAGAATAAAATGGCTGAGCAAGGGCAAATTCTCTCTTGAGCCGGGACATCCATTTCGCCATGCCCTCAGAATTGGGCTCCTGGGTCTTAGGCCTTCAGACTCTGGGTCTTACATCACTGACCCCCTCCCCTTGCCTTCAATCTCAGACTAAATTAATAGCACTGGCTTTCCTGATTCTCCAGCTTGCAGGTGGCATATTTTGGCATATCTCCATTTCTATAATCACATAAGCCAAGTCTCATAATAAATATCCTCTTATATATCTATATACTCTGTTGGTTCTGCATCTCTGGAGAACCCTGACTGATACAGTGAGCAGTCAGAAAGCAGAAATACCAAGGAGGTTCCGGTGAGAGATGCCAAGGACTCAGAGTAGGCAATGATGAGGAGGAATGAGAGGAGCTGGGCACAAGACATACTTGGGGGGAAGAATCCACACAAGTGGTGAGTGGCTTTACTCTGCGAGTCTGATGGTTCCAGGCTGACTTCTAGATGTGTGGGTGGATTGTATACAGAATGAAGAAACTGAAATAGATTGAGATGGGGAAGGAAAAGCAGGCTCAATTCTGGACCTGCCAAGCCTGAGGAGCCTTTGAACCTGTAGGGGAAATGTCCATGGGCGGCTGGCTCTGTGCACCTGCAGCCGTGAGCTGGTTCAGGTGACTCTAGCTGCTGCAGCAAACAAAAGCACACAGATATATCTGAAGCCTGAATTATTTTTTTTTTAAAGATTTGTTTATTTGAGGAGAGAGCAGAGGGAGAGAGAGTGTTAAGCAGACTCCGTGCTGAGCGTGGAGCCCAACACGGGGCTCAATCTCACAACCTGAGACCATGACCTGCACTGAAACCAAGAGTCAGACGATTAATCAGCTCTACCACTCAGGTGCCCCCAAGCATGAATTAAAAAGCTAGTTCTCATTCATGTAAATCCCAGAACTGATATTCCTGATTGGCAGAGGGCTCCCCTTCAACAGGTGGTTTAGGAGCCTAACCTCCTTCCTTCTTGTGTTTCTATTATCGCAAATATGGGATTTCCAAGGTCCATATTCTTAGTGATGGGGGGGAACAGACATGAAGGATCAAATGAGAGAGGTTCCTATGGGCCATTCCTGTAAGCCTCAGTCATTAGACACATGTACCATTGGCTGACGTCCAGTTATGTGACGACACCTCATGGCAGAGCAGGCTGGGGAATGCAGCAGATAGAGTCAAGAGAGCCATTAACTTTATTTGGCACTGTGGTTTGTGTAGGGCAGAAGAGGGCTTGGGTTGGGAGAGGGGGGCCTTGGTCATGTTCTTTATCTTGTTCTGGGTGCTGATTTCATACGATGTTCATTTTCTGAAAATTCACTGAGGTGCGCACTTAGGATTTGTGCAATTTTTGTATATTACATTTAAATAAAGCTCTTAACAATACATTTTGTACATATTTTACAATTTCTGCTCAAACATCCTAATAAAGAAATTAGTTAATCACATCCTAATTAAGAACTCTCCCTAATTAGGAAATATTGATATCTGCTCCCTTTTTTCTCTCTTTATTCACATCCTATTACGTTTTGTTTATTGCTCTTCCCTAAGAGTGGAAATTATTTTATCCTCAAAACAAGTCTTTCTAGAATGTTATTTTGCATAATGTAATCTAATTATTCTGGATATTTTGATGTTCAGGGCAAGCATTTTCTGGTTTGGACCCAGGAAAGAACTTAACTGCATTAATAGTCTTGAAAATAATTTCAAAGAGTACTTTAAGGTCTAGGATTGAGACAGCTCTCCGGCCACCAAAGACTCATGTATCTCTTCGGTAATGTAGCTATTTTTACTGGCCCTTTTTAAAATTTAAACAGGGCCACTGACTTCTAGCAAACTGAATGTGGTCAGATGTAATTTATGTTTCTTCCAGTCCTGACCCTTAAGAGCTTTTAGACAGACTGTCCATTCTTTCTCTTTCTCCATCAGCCAGGAGGTCACCAATACAGCGACCTGGGGATGCTTTCACGTGGCTGAGCTTCCCACGGCACGGACGTCTGAATGACAGCATGAAGTTGAACACATCTATTGTACTTTACAGGAGCAAGAAATAACTTTCCATTATGCTGAGTCACTGCGATGTCAATTTCATCTGTTTTTCCTCTAAATATTTTGCTTGTCTGGAACGAGGTACGAATTGCTCCATGGGAATATCCAACCACGTCTCCTTGCAGGACCATTGGTTCCCACAGCCCAGGATCTCCATCCTCTCCATTAGCCAGCTGGGTGGTCTCTCCCTGAGTCAGTCATGATCATCTGCGGTAACTTTCCGATCTGCCCAATTCGTGAGAAGTCCTATGTTAATTTGCTCTGTAAGGAGAGCAAACAAGCCTATCTGTGTGGAGAATAGCCTTGCAGTCATTTAGACCTCGGTTTTCCTTAATTTGCTGCTGCTTTGAATATTTCTTTTGAATGCAGCATCAGTTCAAGGTGGAAGACGGTTTCTCACAGACAGAACTGGCGTCCAAAGGGTTCCACGATCCACAGTGAACCTGGTGATTAAAAATCGGCCAGCACATACAACCTGCAAGTGGGGTGCCCGTGTTAAGTGGTGTCTTCTGCCCTCCCAGAGTGTGTGGCTGTCATAAATAAAGACGGACGCAGCGTGCTCCTGGGCACACGGCCTGTGGACTCAGCAGGTGGTGGTTACACCTTTCAGCAGAACCCCAGGCTTGGGTTGTGGGGCCTTTCATTGATGAGGAATGACTTTATTTCTCTTCTCATTAAATTGGATCCCACATGACCACTGAACTGTGTGATGAGGCAAAGCCTGCCTGCTCCTTAGTCCGTTTCAGATCTATTTGAAAGAGGAAAGATTCTTACAGGAAAGTAAAATATTTCCAAATTTATTTTTGTGTTGTCTCTCACCCAGCATATCTGGCCAGAGAAATGCTCCCAGACTTTTTCTTTTGCACTTTCATTGTAAGAAACATGCATTGAGTGAAGTGCACTAATCTTAAGGGTGGGGCTCAATTCATTCTCCATCTTTACTCAGACTTGTAACCTGAGAACCCAAAGCACCCTCCCCCCAAGCCCCATACTCTTTCCTGCTCAGCATCCCCTGCAGGCAACTCCTATTTTGACTTCTATCCCTACAGATTCAGTCCAAACCAGTCTCTAAATATTCACTGCACATTCATCTCACATCTGCCTGTATCTCCACTCACGGCTTTAGAAAAATATTACCAAGTGTGTTCTTATTATTCAGTAACCAAATCCTACTTTCTTTCTTTATGTCTTCTTCTTCTTCTTTTTTAGTTTTATATGCATAAAACATGCCTCTGCAATTTTTAAAGGAAACTATTTTGAATTCGGAAAATTTTGAAAAGGCTCCCAAGGACAGGTGGAAGAGATGGGCAAAGTAAGGCTAAAGGATGTTTAGCTCCTTAGAAGCCCGCAGGTGTCCAGGCTCCAGGGGTCTCTGTGCCTCCAACTCTGCCCCCACTGTCCCTGCTGCAGCCCGGACAACAGGGGAGCCACAGCCATCACGGCACTCTCAGATGATTCCCAGTGTGTCATTGGCTGAATCCTGAATTCCGGAATCTTGATTTTAAAAATCATAATTCCTGCAGTCTCATGGCTACAATGTAGCTTCATGGGGGTTCATCTACCTTGTTCCCGATCACTGGTCAATGCCTTCTGAAAAGCTCTACCATAAGTCTTTCTTTTATTTAAATTCAGTTAGCCAACCTATAATATATCATTAGTTTCAGATGTAGTATTCAGTAATTCATCAGTTGCGTATAACACCCAGTGCTCATCACATCACGTGTCTTCCTTAACACCCGTCACCCAGTTACCCCATCCGCCCACCCACCTCCCCTCCAGCAACCCTCAGTTTGTTTCCTAGAGTGAAGACTCTCTCATGATTTGTCTCCCTCTTTGATTTCTCCCCATTCCATTTTCCCCTCCCTTCCTCTATGATCCTCTGCCCTGTTTCTTATGTTCCTCGTATGAGTGAAACCATATAACTGTGTTTCTCTGATTGACTTATTTCACTCAGCCTAATACCCTCCAGGTCCATCCATGTCGATGTAAATGGTAAGATGTCTTTCTGATAGCTGATTAATACTCCTTTGCTTATAGTTATATACCACATCTTCTTTTGTAAGTCTTGAAACAAAGTCGTGTAAGTTGTCCAGTTTGGTAGTCCTTTCTAAAAATTGTTTGGGCTATTGTAATTTATATGCATTTCCACATACATATTAGAAATAGTTTATCAAATATATAGTTTCCTTAGAAACCTGCTAGAATTTGATTTGGAATTACCTTGAGTCCACAGATCGCTTCACGGAGCATCAACATTTTGACAATATTGGGCTTTGAATCAAGTGACAAAATATTATCTTTTCATTTATATAGGTCTTTAATTTCTCTCACCAAGGACTTATAGTGTTCAGCATATAGGTCTTTAATATTTTCATTATATTTGTCCTTGTTTCATGTTTCACATGTAATTCTGAATGATTTAATTTCTTTTTTTCCAAGTGTTCACTTGCTTATCTCCCTATATAATGTATTTTTGTATACAATGTATTCATTTTGTGTGCTGGCTTTATATCCTGCAACTGTGCTAACATCCTGTATTAGTTCTGCTGGCTTATATGCAAATTCTTCAGAATACTCTAGGTGATGAGTTCATGTCATCTCAGAATAAGGACAATTTTATTTCCTCTTTTACATTCTATATTTTAAAAATGTCTTTTTCCTGCATTATTCCAATGGATGAGGTCTTCAATATAATGTCTAATAAAGCCAGTGAGAGCAGCCCTGCTTGACTTATCGTCAAACTTAGAGTGGAAGTATTTATTCTTCCATAATTCTGTATTAGGTAAGGTATAAAGTGTTTTTTGTTTGTTCGTTTGCTTTTTGTTTTTTTTTGTAAATGACCATTCTTAAGGTGAGATAGTTCACTCTAATTGTAGTTTTTGGAGGGGTTTTTTAAATTGCGAATGGGGTTGGATCCTGACAATTTTTTCTGCCTCTACGGAGATGATCATACAGTTTTTCTTCTATATTCTGTTCATATAGAGAATTTAAATAATTGGTTTTCGACTGGTAAATCATTTTCACGTCCCTGGGGAAAACTTCATTTGGCCATGATGTATTAAGCTTGGTTATGTATTTCTGCATTTGTTTTGCTAAACAATAATATTTTGTCAAGGGATTTCGCATACATGTTCTTGAGAATTATAGATTTATTTATATGTATTTATCTCTTCTATTTATATTATTTGGCTTGGAGTCATGGGTCTTATAAATTGTTTTGTTCTTTATTTTTTTTTTAATATTGAGTAATATTGGTATTATTTTTTGTTAAATATTTGATAGAATTCACCAGTAAGACCATCTGGGGCTGCTGTGTCTTTGTAAAAGGTTTTTAGTTACTAATTTAATATATTTAATAGGTACAGGGCTATTCAAATGTTCTTCTCTTTTGTCAATCTTATTTTTATCATTCGAGAAACATACCCACCTATTTAGGTTGCCTATTTTTTGGTATAAATGTGTTCGTAGTATTAGCTCACCTCCTCCTACTAGCTGCAGGATCTTTGATGCCAGCTAACACTGATGGTGATCGCTATGGACTGAACTGTGTTTTCCCCAAATTCCTGCATTGAAGCCATACCCCCAGTGTGACTATAGTTGGACACAGGGCCAATCTGTACGTAACTGAAGTTAAGCAGAGCCATAAGGGCGGGGCCCAAATCCCATTAGAGCTGGTGTCCTTAGAGGGGCGGGAGAGACGCCAGAGATGTTGCTCTCTGCACATGCCCAGAGGGAGGGCCCGGAGAGCGCATGATGCGGAGGTGGCTGCCTACAGGTCAGGAAGAGACGGTCGTCAGAAACCTTGACCCTGGACTTCCAGCACCCAGAACCGAGAGGAAATATAATTTTTTTGTTCAAGTGCCCCTGCCCGTGGTGTTTTGTGATGGCAGCCCAAGCAAGACAAGACAGTGCTAATCCTTGTGTTTGCTCGCTTTTCTTTTTCTTTAGTATAGCTTCCGTTTTATAAACTAGACTGCTGTATTCTGAGACCCACCTTTTAGTTTTATTAGTTTTTCTCTACTGTTTCTACTTCATCGTTTCAACTCTTGGTTATGTCCTTCTGTGTACTTATTTTGCTTAAACTTGCTCTTTTTTTTCTAGTTTCTCAGGTGGAAGCTCATGTCAGTGACTGTGAACCTTTTACATTTAATACCGTTTCTGATATTGTTGGGCTTCTATGTGTCTTACTGCATGTTTTCCATTTGTGCTGCATATTTATGTTTCCTTCTTTTTTTTTTAATTTAGATTCAATTAGCCAACACATAGAACATCATTAGTTTCAAATGTAGAGTTCAACAATTCATCAGTTGTGTGTAACACCCAGTGCTCGTCACATCACATGTCCTCCTTAATGCCCATCACCAGTCACCCTGTCCCACCAGCCACCTCCTCTCCAGGAACCCTCAGTTTGTTTCCTAGAGTTAAGACTCTCTCGTGGTTTGTCTCCCTCTGATTTCTTCCCATTCAGTTTTCCCTCCTTTCCCTATGATCCTCTGTGCTGTTTCTTATGTTCCACATATGAGTGAAACCATATGATAATTGTCTTTCTCTGCTTGACTTATTTCACTTAGGATAATGCCCTCCAGTTCCATCCATGTCGATGTAAATGGTGGGTATTCATCCTTTCTGATGGCTGAGGAATATTCCATTGTATATATGGACCACATCTTCTTTATCCATTCGTCTGTTGAAGGACATCTTGGCTCCTCCAGTTTGGCTACTGTGGACATTGCTGCTATGAACATTGGGGTGCTTGTGCCCCTTTGTTTCACTGCATCTGTATCTTTGGGGTAAAGACCTACTAGTACAATTGTTGGGTTGTAGGGTAGCTCTATTTTTAACTTCTTGAGGAACCTCCATATTGTTTTCCAGAGTGGCTGCACCTTGAGTACACCTGATTCATCCTTTTTCCTTTTTATCCTGTCTTTTTTGAGAATAAATGAGTCATTTTTAATACTCTTTTTTATCTCCACTTTTGGACTATCTGCTAAATCTGTTTCATGTATTTATTTTTAATAATGGCTCTAGGGTTTGCAGTTTCTATATTTTCATTGTCATGGGGTGCTTCCAAATTATATTTTGTTATTTCAAATATAGCGTGAGAGCCATACACAACTTTCCTGTACTTTCTCCTTTCGGTGGATGTGCCCACGCTCTCAAGCACTTTATATCTGCATGTATGTTCAAACCTTCAAGCTGACCGTTGCAAGTGTTCATTTAAAAGAACAGTTCACAAAGTGTAGCCTGAGGTCCCCTGTGGTCCACAAGGTCCTTTCAGGGTATCCATGAGATTGAAACTGTTTTCATGATTATAAACCAGTGCTTCCCCTTTTCACTCTCATTTTTTCATAAGGAGAATTTTCCAGAAATTGCATTATGTGTCATATTGCAACAGAATGAATGTGAAAGCAGTTCTGATACTCTAGCTGCCTTTTATTAAGTTAGGCATTAAAACGATCTGCGAGAATGTAAAATAATGCCACCCTGCTCACTCATTTTTTTTTCCCTTTGGGAAATGTAGTTATTTTTCTTAAAAAAGATATTATTTCTGTTAACATAGCATGGATTTACATGTAATACTTTAAAACGAATTAATAAATAAACATTTTCATTAATGTGTATTAATACATAGGTCAGTTTTGATTTCCAATATGGCAAATATTGATAGATACATAATCCACATTAACAAAGCTCTCCGAGGTGCTCAATAATTTTGGAGACAGTAAAGGTGTTCTGAGACAAAAATACTTCAGAATTGCTTTTTAACTGTTAATTATATTTTAAATACATTTAAATCAATCTCTTATTTGCTCCTACGTGTCCTATTTCCAAGCCTCTTCACTCCTTTATGTAGATACAAGTCTATGTAACATTTTTTCCCCATCCCCCTGAAGGAATGCCTTTAACGTATCTTGTAGAGAAGGGATACTTGCAAAACCTTGTCTGTTCTTGTTTGACTAAACATGTCTTCATCTTGCCGTCAGGCTGGGAAGTTAGCTGGGTATGGATTGCTGGGTTGGCATACCCCCCTTGTAGTTTGTAGGTCCACTGGTCCTCTTCCAGCTGCTGTCAACAGTTATGGGAGAAGGTCAATGTGAACTGAGTGTCAAGAAAAGAAGGCAGTTGGAACAGGAGGAGAGATAATAAGCATTAACTTCACATTTAATTCAATGTGAAAACTGCCCTTTTTACCAATTCCGTGCTCCCATCAGCAGAAGCTAGGGCGTTTCAAGTTGAGTTGCATTATTAAGTTTATAATTTTCACCTAACCTCAAATCTTTGAAACCTTTGTTCAACGGTCCAAAGGAATTTTTAGTTAAATTAAAAATTCTACCTTAAGTCAATGGTATTATGTGTTTTGGGGAAGAATATATAAAGAAACAGTTGGGTGACCTTTCTCATTTCCCCCCCCAGAATTTATTCTGCTGAAGCGATATTAGTAAGCCTTACTAGAAAATGACAATCCTTTATAGAATGTCACATTATTATTATAGAGTTGGCATTTGAACACGGGTATTTTCTCAGAAAATTTAAAGAGAATTAATCTTTTCTTCTTTGATGCTGACAACTTTGAACTCATTCTATGCAAACTCCAGCACTCTCAGAAGAAAAAGCAGAAGTCTATGTGCTAGAAGAGAAGACGTGACACCTATCCGTTACCATCAAATACCAACCAAAAATTATGAGGAATGTTTCAGAAAATGCGTCCTTTTAAAGTAAATGAGCACTTAATCATGTTTGTATGTGTAGGTGGGGCTCAAGACGCACCCCCCTTTGGAGGAAGCAGTGCATTTAAAGAGAGCTGGAAAACCGCTGTGAAGAGAAAAACAATATTCTAAAGGGTCTTTGGTCTCCTTCCGCTCTGTGTTCTGGGATTCCCTAGTGACAACTGTCCTGCAGATGTGGGCGATCCTAGGAGGGCGGTGGCACAACTCACGGAGGTTTCCTTCTGCGAGCTCTTTGCTCCCTGGGCAGATACAACCCACGGAGAGCACATACCTCCGAACCCTGCAGGGCTCTTGCCACCCAAGCACCTCACACTCCTCCCCAACCCCTGTCTTGTCCCGGAAGCCTCATCCCTGATCTGTCTGAATCCTGCTCGGCCTTCAGGGCTGCACTCGACCACGTCCTCCGTGAAACCGTCCTCAGACCGCGGATGGGCTTCGTCCTCTCCTCCCTGCGGCGCACAGAACGCTGCTTGTAGACAATTTAACTCGCCTTGGTGGGTCGTTTGCTTGTCTGCACAGCTCCGGGGCGGTGCAAAGGGGTTGCTTTCGGACAGCACGAGCCCGCGGTGCAGGTGGAACATGGGGTTTCCCGGGGAGACTTTAGGCGCTCCAAAGAACACACACACCTGATTTGCCACGCCCCACCCTGGTGTCCACCATGACCAACCTGTTGGCCTAGTGTTCCTGTTCCTCTGATGCTTTCCGCGTTTATAGGGAGGAGGGAACACTCATGGGACTAGTACCAGTGCACGCTCCCTACTTGGACAAGCTGCCTTGTCAGGAAGGGTGAGTGAGGCCGGCTTCAGCCTGCTCTGTTGAAATAACGCAGTCCAGTTGTTATCCCTCTGCTGAGCTCCCAAAGACAGGAGAACCGAAGCCACAAGGGCGACCCAGATTTGTCTCTCTGGAAAAAAAAAAAAAAAAAAAGGCCTTGACCTTGTTTATTTTTGTAGCCTCAGTAGAATTCCAGCACACAGACACACAGTAAAAACCCATGATGAACTGAGTGAACATCCCTGTCCAAAGTGCCCTTGATCTTCTGCCGCCCTGGAGAAAAATGCTGCATGCAGGACAGCACATGAGCTCGTGTTTGAGGGCTGTAAGAAAA
This sequence comes from Ursus maritimus, assembly GCF_017311325.1. Lineage (NCBI taxonomy): Eukaryota > Metazoa > Chordata > Mammalia > Carnivora > Ursidae > Ursus > Ursus maritimus. The sequence continues at coordinate 56,650,455 of NW_024423897.1, forward strand.
TCCTTGACGTAAACTTCCAGAATGTTTCAACAGATTTCTGTTTGAATAACAAACCAGGGGCTGAGTGGCATCGGGCCATCCCATAAAGGTGTGAGACTCCATAATCGGCTGTCCTTGGGCTGAGAATTATTCCCGACACTTCAGCATTCCCTATCTGGCCAGGATCCCCTCATTGGCTCAGCTGGACTCTCTGTATTGGGTACTTCTGCCTCAAATAAAACATCCCCAGTGACTGTCATTTTGTTACTATTTATGTTGTACTTATTTTCGAAAGATCTCTTGGGATATCAAAAATAGATAAATTTTTCTGCCATTTTACCAAGTATTTCTCTAACATAAGTCCACCCCATCAAGTGTGTTGCAACAGAAAAATGCACTTCCAACTACCAGACAAGTTATAGGCTCTGTTCCGACGCTGGCAGCTAACAGTATTTTAGTCTCTTCAGCACAAGAAACAGAACAGTTTTGCTTAATGTGTTTGCTGCTGTCACTGCTGTTATTCTGAAGTTTGAGCACTGGTATTTCAGTGCCCTCTTTTGGAATGCATGAACCAAGAGGCGAGACAGAAGAAAATGCATTTTAAAATGGCAGGAATACTGCGCAAACTACACTGGCAATTTCAAATTCAAGTTAGTCCAGGATGCTATCAGCCCGGGGAGCCTCGAGTCCCCTTTCCAACCATTGAACTTTCCATGTAATATCTGACATTCCGCAAATGGCTCACTAATGTTTAATTGGGAATAATTCCTCCTGTCTCTATCTTAGTTTGCTCATCTCTTCTGGATTTTCAGAGCCTCAGGTGGAAGACCCCATTAGAGAATAAATTTCTTCATTAGTCATGTGTCTTCATTAACAAGCAGCTGTGCTAAATGAACCTTGATATTTCAATTTTTCATGTAATTTTGTGCATATGATCTCAGCTGAATGCCATCCACCTAGTTCATTGCCAGGAGTATAAGCTAATAACAAATCTCAGGTATGGAATTAAGTTAAACCCAATAATATTAAGTCTCAAATGGAGAAATTAACTTCCTTTGAAGCTTCTCATACAGAGTTGGTGGTCTTCGATGTCCAAATCATTGACCACTACGTTGCAGAGAGAGCTCTCGCTACATCCTTGACATCTGTCACTTGGAGTCAAAATCTTTAAGGAACATAATCGTAAATTTAGCCTCAGAATCTGAAATCCCTGGGTCACGTTGGCATCTGTAAGTCACACTGACCCAATCCCAGAAATTGGCAAATGAAGTCATAAACATGTTTTATAGCTGTCACGCATGAAAAGTAATCTCCTTTTTTTTGTAAGTCAGGCTGCTGTATCAGAATCGGGATGATATCACGTACTTAAGTCATTCTCAGTAGATCACAAAGCATTTATAAAGCCCCCCTGGACCTTTCAGAAGTTAGGATGTATTGTTTCAGTCAGAAGAGCTAAGTGATGGTAACAAGTAAGCTGCAGTAATAAACAACCCCAAACCTCAGAGGTTTGAAACAGTTAAGGTTTGTTTCCAGCTTATAAGCGATGAATTGGCAAGGACCCGCTGCCCAGGGTCATGGTCTGATGTCCACACCAACAAAAGCCTCCCCTCTCTGCAGTCGCACAGCAGGTGAGCGGAAATGTGTTAAATCTCACACTGGTTCTTAAAGCTTCTACCCTGCAGTCCTGTATTTCACTTCCATTTGTATTTCGATGTCCAGAACAAGTCACACACCAGCCCCCTTTAAGGAAGTTCAACCCTGACACGGGGCGGGGGGGGGTGGACAAGACACTTATAAATATCTGGGAGATGGTGACGCGGTTAAGTTGTTGGTAGAAATGCAGATTGAGAAGAAACTTCACGGTAGTGCAGTTTAACTGCTTTGGTTTACAAGTTGAAAAACCAAGAGTGCTGGAGAAGAAGGCTCCGTGGCCAGCCCTCAGACAGCCTCATCGCTCCTGGTGATGTCATTCACTTCTCAGGGGTCCGTGGCTTCCCTGGGTGTCCTGCTTCCTGGCAAGTAGCAAGGTCACTCCTGGGGAAAAGGAAGGGGATAGGATGCAAAAGAACATCCTATTGACCCCAGGGAACTTTGCATTTATCCAAAGCTAATTGGGAACCTGGAGAGTATGTGTGAACAGAACTGCCTATTACTATTTTTTAAATGTTTATTTATTTATTTGACAGAGAGAGAGAGCACAAGTGCAAGCAAGTTGGGAGAGGAGCAGAGGGTGAGGGAAAGAAAATCTCCAGCAGACTCCCTGCTGAATGCAGAGCCCGACCAGGGCCTCCATCTCACAGCCTTGAGATCATGACCTGAGCCAAAATCAAGAGTTGGATGCTCAACTGACTGAGCCACCCAGGTGCCCCTACTATTTTTAAAATCAGTCTTCAAGTCTCAGAAGAGAAAAAGAGCCTTTGGAACAATTGCCCGAGACTCAACTCTCCTTGCCTGATCATCAGGGATCGATAATCCTGACTAAGTTTTTATTATCCCAGTGTCCAGAGTGGACAACAGAGCAAGCAAACCCAAATTTCTGGGGGTAGGGCCGAGATGTAGGAATACTGTATCCCAGTAAGGATTTTAGCTCTGTAAACTCCCGCACACAAATTCTCTGTGATGTCTACCCAAGGACTAAAAGTACAATAGCAACAGTTAATCTTAATTGTCACAGGTGCGCTTTGGGAGAGAGGTGGGTGATCTCCATGGTAACCGAGTCTCCAGTTCTGGGACTTCCAGGGTGGAATGCGTTAGTGTTCTTGGCTCCTGTGCATTCCAGGCCAGCACAGAATGGGCTCAGTTGACAAACTAATAAGAAAGCATCCCTTTTCAAAAACATGTTTTTCCTGGAATGTAATTTAGCCTTTGGTGAACAATAGGCCTAAACTATTCAAATAGATGAGGATCCTCTCAAGGAAGGTCCCTGAGGAT
>NW_024423897.1:56653374-56834675 GCF_017311325.1 Ursus maritimus
TCCTCTCAAGGAAGGTCCCTGAGGATGCTGACGCCCCCCCCCCCCGCCCTCTGCAATCACGTCGAAAACAGATTTCCAAAAGCAAAATCAAAATAGTGAGGATTTTTGTTCAAACTGATCAGACACTGCTGTGAGCTCCTCTAGGCTAATGTCTACATGAAAAAATGTAGGTCTGAACCACTGTCCAGGCATGACAGAAGAAGCAAGGCTTTCTGACCTCAATTCTTGTCCAGCTTTGCCATTATCTCTAACGAATGAGCAGAGGCCAGGTCCAGACAGAGCAGCAGCCGCCATGCCACCATTTGTTTTCACATCTGTCATCAGATACATCAGACACAGCTGTCTCTAGAAATGCCAGGAAGGGATGAGCACCTGGACTCCGGTGTCACCAGGATGGGGACCTTTTGCAGCCTCTGGAAGTAAGGTTCACAGCCATTGCCCAGACTGGAACCAGTGGCCTTCAGGCAGCCAGGGAAGCTGCAGATGAGCTGGGGTCCGGAACTAATGTCTGTGCAGGAACGAATCTCCGCACACAGGTGTCTGTGTCTCACAGCAAGCTGGGGCAGTGCTTGTAACACGACCCCCCAACACGACACCTGTAACTACAGTGAGCCTTTCCAACCCCACGTGGGCCACCTGGCTCTCAAGCTAGTTCTGCCCTGCTGTCATGGCTGCCTAAATATTTCATTCCAGACCCCTTCCCTGCAGCCCCACCACACACTGCAATTGGCAAGGTCTTCTATTTGATACCAATTTGGTAGCATCGCTTCCCTGATGGGAAGCCCATGTTGGATTTCTAGTTCTTGTCACGAGAAAAGATAGAAGTGCTGCTTTCTCCACCCTGGCAGAGGCCAAAGATACATGAGTGTTGGCAAGAAGTCAGGCATCCCTGTCCTGTGGTCATCTCGAAGCTCTGACCAGGTTTCCTGCACGTGAAAGAGTGACCCATAAGGAATAAATGGTCCACAGAAGCCCTGCTTCTTATCCCTGGCCACACAGAAGGGCACAATGTGACAGCATAGAATGAAGAAAACAATACTTATAACTTACTTAATAATTTGAAAAAGTATCCACTTCAGAGACATAGCCATGAAGATTATAGAAGTGAAAAAGCAATTTCTGTTACCTTTGAAAATTATTTTTGACAGGTGTGTGTATGTGTGTGTGTGTGTGTGTGTGTCCCCGTGCACATCTGTGCATGCATGTGTGTGCATGTGTGTGTGCCTGTGATCTAAGTCATCACTCACCCTCTGAGCACTCAGGAGCATGCCAGGACCCAAGCTCACACTGGGTTAGGAGCAGAAATGAGGGGCTATGGCCCCTGAAAAGGGTGGACAGGGATTATCCCTGGCAGCTTTGCAATCTTTTGCTGTAGTTGAAGCAATAAAGCTCTTTCTGGAACATTCTTAGGCCCTGGGATGGCAAAGGCCATTCTGGAGTCAGACTTTGATGTGTAATTCTGGGAGTGGGGAATGGATTATTGGCCAAATCCACCCCCTGTGAATTTTGACTTCCACTTCTGGAAAGGTGAGTAGAAACCATTCATCACAGGCTTGAGGTGGTGCCCTTTGTCCAAGAACAATGGGCATGTGAAGAGGAGGAAATGCAGTGTTAGGAATTTGGGTGTACCCTGACCTGCCTGGGGAGCCTTGGGTAGGGTCCTGTTACAGGGCATAAAGGAAGAGAAATCAAGGCAAGTGAGGCCTCCCCAGTGTTACTCATACAAAGGAGTAACCTCTCAAATAGGTTCCATCCCTGTGGGGAAGTTGTGGTTGGGGGAGGGAAGGGAAGTGTAGGGACAGATGGGCAATAGGCAGGATGTCAGTGGAGGGATGGGATGAGATGGGGGGGGGACAGTAAAAAGCATGGGAAGGGTCCAGGAAGGGACCTGGCAGCAGAGAGAATGGGTGGAGATTGGCGAGGTGGTAAAGGTGAGGGGTGCGGCAGGCTGGGAGGGACTGGGAGAGAGCAAGTGGGCCTGAAAACAAGTCCAGAGCCCCAAACTGGTGGGCTGTGAAATAAATTCTGTCCTCTCTCCATTTATGACCTGGAAAGATTGACTTCTGGAAAAAGTGGAGGAGGACACGTAGATCATGGGTCTATTGAACAGTGTGGTCTTCCTAGAAAGGCTGTGAAGGCCATTTACAGCCTGAGTTCAATGGATGTATTTAGCTCCTACTACTCTCCTACACATACCCAATTCCAGCTGAGTTAAAAACCAGTGATTTGTCTTAGGATGATGAAAATCCAAAACACAGACAACACCAAATGCTATTAAGGACATGGAGCAACAGGAACGCTCATCCATTGATGGTAGGAATGTAAAATGGTACAGCCACTTTGAAAGACAGCTTGGTGGTTTCTTATAAAACTAAACATACTTTTACATTATGATCCAGTAATGTCATCCTTGCTATTTAACCAAATGAGTTGCAACCCTGTTTATACAAAAACTCACAAGCAGATGTTTATAGCAACTTTATTCATAATTGCCCAAAACTGGACACAATCAAGATGTCCTTCAGTAGGTGAATGGATAAACTGTGGCCCATCCAGACAATGAACTATTACTCATCACTTAAAAGAAATAACCTATCAAGCCATGAAAAGACATGGGAGAAACATGAATGCATATTACTCAGTGAAAGACGCCCATCTGAAAAAGCTATGTATTGTTTGATCCCAACTATATGACATTCTGGAAAAGGCAGTAAAAAAAGCAGTGAGGACAATAAAAAGATCAATGGTTTTCAGGGATTAGGTGGGGGGTTGGAGAATGCATAAGCAGAACACGGAGGACTTTTATGGCAGTTAAATTATTCTGGATGATTCTATAATGATGGGTACATGCCAGCATACATTTGTTAAAACCCATCGATTGCACAACACCAAAAATGAATCCTAATGTAACCTGTGGACTCTGGATGATAAGATGTGTCCATGTAGGTTGATCAGTGTTAACAAATGAAACTACTCTGGTGGGGGATGTTGATAATGTGGGAGGCTGTGCCTGTATGAGGACAGGAAGATATTTTCTACTAACACCCTCTTAGGAAACATCTAGCAAGCTGCTTTATACTAAAAGGGAAAGCAGCACTTCTATCTTTTTTCGTGTAATTGACTGATAAACCATGCCATGATCTGCCATGGAAGGATTCCCAATAAAGAAAAAGGAAGAATCATAAGCTTTTAATTTTAAAAATGGGACCCACAGATGTGAGGGAGAACAGAAAGCTATTTTATAAAGATTGTGAATTTTCGAGTAGAATTAACTTCACTTGAAGATGTGCTACACAAAATATTATTTTTCTAAAAAGTGAGTGTACAGTGGCACGTGGTACAAAATTCATGAGGCATTTATAGATGAAACATGAGGGTTCACATATGAATTTCAGTTTTTCTGATAGCCCCAGTATTTACCCCAATATCTCTCTGGCCTGAGATTTGGGTCTGGAAGATTTTGAGAAGTATTACCTTTAGACAGAGAAATTGCTCTCTTGCAGAAACTGGCTAGAAGCAGGGCAAGTGCTTATTTTTTGAGTAGGTGGAATGGGAGCTGAGTTTCTGGGTGATGCTGCAGTCCCCTCACCCCGTTAACAGCCAACCTTGCTCTCGGGGAAACGGGGAAATATACAAGAGTCACCGAGCCCTGGAATGATGATGCGAGGGAGTGCCGAGGAGGGAAAGATGTCATCTCTGCAAACGCTCAAAGACAGGAAGGACTGCTCTCCAGAAACACTGTGTTTTAGGGTTCAAGGTGTCTCCTTATGGCTGATCCACTCTAACGATAATCCTGCTGCAAGGAAACAGGTGTTCAAAGGAGAAGTCTTGAGTAATGATGGCAGCTTGGAAAGTCCGCAGTATTACATCCATCGTTTCTGCTCAAAATGAAGCTGAGATGTCTTAAATAACACACGACAGCTAAAAACAGAAAACAGGAAAACAGTAGTTCACGTCTAGCAGCGTCTGCAACAAAACACCCAGATGAACCATAAATTCACCTGCAGCAGAAGAAAGTTTCACTCTCCTGCACATTGCTCCTCTTGTCTGGCCTTCTGAGAAATGTACTGAGCAGATACAGAAGGTCCGGAAAGTTTGGCCAACCTTCTTGCAGCTGCTTTTTTGCAATGCTCCAGCCTGAGTGCACGGCTTTCCTTTGTCCTTCACCCCTATGCCAAAGCTCATGTGTGGGGTCCTTAAGACGTCTGTGCTGTCATCCCAGCTGGTAACAGGGCACCCATCTCCTAAGAAGGGATTCGGGCAGGGAGATGCTTAAAGGTGGGGGGTTTACACTCTAGCTTTGAATTGACTTCAGTCCCTGAATTCTTTTTCTTTCTTTTAACCTGTAACATTCTGCCTGATTCTCTGACCCATCAGGAAGCTGGCTACCATGAGAATGTGGCTGTCTAAGGAAAAGAGAAAAGAAGGCATTGATTTCTCTCTCCTTAGGACCCAGGATTACTTTGCTCCATCCCAGGCAGGGGATGTCTTGAATTAAAAGTTATATAAAATGATACTAATGAGAATGGTATATCAAAATATAGAATAAGTCTAAGATGTGATTTAACAAAAACATTATAATTGTTGTGCTATAAATTGGCAAAGCCCTGGGCTAAGAGCTTTACATTATTATCTCATTTAATGTTTAAAGCATTATTTTGGGCAGAAATTCTCACTCTGGATTTTACAGATAGGGATATTTAAAAAGGTAGAAAGTAATATCAACGATGTTAAAACAAAGAAATAAAGTTTGAAAAATAAGTGTGAATTGAAAATAAGATTAGAAGAGATTAATATATTTAAACAAATCACTGGTTAATTTAAAGTAAAGAATTAAAGCATGGATTAAATTCGTATCAAGATGATATTATAGCAAGCAACTATGTACATTTCTACGCTAATAGAATTAAGAGATTCAGTGAATGAATGAATGGCATTATGAATATATGACTCTAAGATAAAAATATTGCCATATTTATCGCAAAAAGTAGAAAACCTTAGAATACCAGCAGTCATGAGAGAATTCTTGAAAATTGCCAAAGAATTCATCAAAAACTTCCTAAGAACTTTCTCCTTGAAAGGGTATGTAGTAAATAGTGACGAACTACCGCCCCCTACCGCATAAACCAGAGAAAAGGTGGACTCCTTAGTAAGTCAAATTTTTCAAGATGAAGGAGGGTCAGAGAGAGGACTAGTTAATAAGCTAACATTCTCTATGGAGAAGAACCCCCACTCAGTAGGCTGAGTTACTGGACATTTATCTTCCTGGAGGCATTTGAGAATTTTTGGAGGGAATAATCATGGGTCTTGGCTCAAAGCACTGGACTCTGCAATAGAAAGAAACCGCAGGGTCCGTCTGGCTGCGCAGGCTGCAGGGATGGACGTGGAGGGGACCTCGTGTGCGAGGAGGCTCCTGTTTCCCACGGAGCATTTGCTGAGCCTGGGGCCGACAAGGGAAGGTAGGGAGCTGGGCTGCCCAGTCTCGGTGTCCAGGAGACCAAGTCCTTCTGTTGGGAGGGGCCCGCAGCAAACAGAACAGCGGAACACAAGCACAGGTAGGAGACGCCAGATGAGGACTGAGTATTACTGAAGTTGCCACTGCCTGGACCGTCTTCAGCTCCTCATGGAACCGAGGTCAGCCCCTCATCACAGCTGCCTAACAGGAGAGGAATCATCTTCTCTAGGAGAAAGCAAAACAAAATAAAACACATAAATCCTAGAGTCTACGGTCTTTTTATACAGAACTAAAGACATACAGGGAAGTCACCAAACATCCCATATTGTTATTAATTATCATGAATTCCCCTCTAACAGATCCATGCATTCAAAATCACAGTGGGATTTGTTGATATTGCTGTTTTTATTTTTGGTGTTGAAACTCTCCAGTCCACTCTAAATTTTCTGTGGAAATGCAAAAGATCTAGAATACAAAATCACCTTGAATGAGAACCACCAGATTCTGGGGCACCTGGGTGTTTCAGTTGGTTAAGCATCTGCCTTGGGCTCAGGTCATGATCTCGGGGTCCTGGGATCAAGCCCCTCATCCGGGCTCCCTGCTCGGCTTCTCCTTCTGCTGCACCCCACCCCCCCACCACTCCTGCTCTCTCTCTCTCTTAAATAAATAAATGAAATATTAAAAAAAAGAACCACCAGATTCCAAGCCCTATGATACAGCTATAAAGAATGTTTGATAAAATTCAACGTCATTCATGATTTTTAAAAAATTAGTGAATAAAGTAGAAATAAAAATGAAATTCTGTTACCTGATAAAAGTCAGCTATTAGAGACCTATGGCAAACGTAATACTTTTGGGAGATACTTTAATAGCCATTCCATTAAGCAGAGACACAAGTCAAAGACAACTGCTATCCCCTTATTATCCAATGGATGTTCAGAGCATATGCAGTAATGCATGGGAGGCTCTTTTCAATGCAAGGAGATGGAAAAGAAAAAGTACATGTGTTATGGGGGTTGCAAAAAAGGAAAAAAAATTACTATGGATACGATAGTCTACCTAGAAAATCTACTGGGAAGGTGCTGTATCAAACAGATTAGAAGAAATTGTGCTGAAGAACACCCGAATCTCAGAAGTTTAACACTGAAGGCTTCTTTCTTGCTGATTCAGTGTCCATTGTAAGTCTGATTTTATCTCCAGGTCAACTACCCTAGATACCCATTTTTTACCAACATTCTGAGCCGGAGAAGGCACTCTTTCAACAGCTGCCATGTGTAACATGAGCAATCAATCCTTGATTGTTAATTGCAGCCTTATTTGAAATAATTTTTAATCTAAAATTCCATTGAAAGAGGGAAACAGGAAACAAAAAAAATGAATGAATATTATACAGCATTAAGGAAGCATTAGAATTTTTTAATAGCATTAATGTCTTTGCATCCTTATCTGTTAGAGGTTCCATGGTGGAGAATTTATGGGTAAAAGGTTAGGATGTTTGGGATTTGCATTAAAATACGCCAATGGATTAGGGAGTATGGAGAGTTGGGGTACAAATAAAGCAAGACTGACTAATAATTTTTTTTTACAAGGACTTTATTTATTTATTTATTTATTTATTTATTTATTTATTTATATAATGATATGTTAGTCACAATACAGTACATCATTAGTTTTTGATGTAGTGTTCCATGATTCATTGTTTGCATACAACACGCAGTGCTCCGTGCAATACATGTCCTTGTTAATATCCATCACCGGGCTAGCCCATCCCCCACCCCCCTTCCCTTTTAAAACCCTCAGTTTGTTTCCCAAAGTCCATAGTCTCTCATGGTTCATCTCCCCTTCTGTTCCCCCCCCTTCATTTTTCCCTTCCTTCTCCTACCCATCTCCCTGCTATTCCTTATGTTCCTCAAATGAATGAAACCATACGATAATTGTCTTTCTCTGCTTGACTTATTTCACTGAACATAATCTCCTCCAGTCCCGTCCACGTTGCTGCAAATGTTGGGTAGTCATTCTTTCTGATGACTAATAACTTCTAACTCAGAGACAGTCAAAAACTGCCTGTGTACACATACATATGTGTGTGTGAATATATACATGAGTGAATGTGTATTTCACTGTTTTGCTAAAAATATATGTGTGTAAATGGGTGTGTGTGTACATACATGTATACACATGCATTTTATATAATTTTATTTGCGGAGGCGTCTTCACCAACACTCACAATACATACCTGTTATCTATCAACCATCTGAATGTTTTGCTGAAGAAAAGATAAAATTTAATAATGCTGAGATTGTAATAAATTACCAGTATATATATATTGCTAGTGGGAGAATAAATTCAAGTAATTTTTCTAAGATATTATTTGACAGTAATCAAGAGTTTAAAGATCAGTATTATTTTTAATTTCATAGTCCTACTCTATGCATTTGTGATATGGAATTAATTAAGTCATGTCAAATATTTATGCAAATATTTCATTATACTACTATTAATAGATTAAAGATAAAATAATAAGTTACTCTTCATTAGAACAAGGTTGACATTAATTATGCTATAACAGATGCTAAAATACCTCTTTGGTGGCATAAGAGAAGACTTACATAAATGGAAAGGTGCTTTATGCTCTTGGAGAGGACAATTCAATAATCTAAATATGCCTATTACTCTGAACAATTTCATATGATTAATACAATTCCCCCCAAAATCTAATAGAATATGATTAAATCTGGCTAATTATTCTAAAATTGTAATACATACACATATTATCTGTGGAATCAGTCAGGATAAACTAACTTTGCTACAGGAACGAGTGAGACTCACGTCCTCATTGATTCAAGCACCAAATGTTTCGCTCTGATCATTACAGTTCTTTGCTTTGCATGGTTGTCATTTTCATGCCAAACTCAGCCTGATGAGACTTCAGCTTCCTGGAACACTGCTGGACATCAAGGCGGTGAGAACAGAGAATATGATGAAGGGTGCATGGGCTCCAACAGCGATGTCTGGAAGTGTCACGTGTCACTTTCACATTTCATTGGTGGAAGAAAGATTGCTGGGTGTGAGTTCAGGAAACTGAGGAAATATAATTCTGCTGAGAGAGGACAGTGATAACTGATTTCATCTGCCAGTAGATAGAGGAACTAAGTCTCTGATATATAAAAATAAAGATTAATTTATGATATTTAAAGCAAAAATAGTATCCCAGAAATATGTGCGTACATATGGTTACCTAACAACATCGGTATTTATACAGTATAAATATAGTTTTATATATCAAATATTAAATATATAACATAGATATTAATTTGTATATTTATTTATAATATATTTATATATTATGTAAAATAGTATATATACATTATGTATAATACATAATAAATATTTTATATATGATTATATATAATATGTAATATATGGTATATATTTATTTTAATTTATATTCATATGCGATACATTATACATTGCAATATAAATATGTATTTTATATTTACATATTTAAGAATAATTGAATATATAAATATATAACATATTTATATATTAAATGCTTATATAATTGATATAAGATATATTTATTATATATTCTGTATATTATAGTAATATGTAGGATACAGTTGGCCCTTAAATGATGCAGGGATTAAGGGTGCCCACCCCTGTATAGCAGAAAATCTATGTGTAACTAATTTTTGTCTCTGCCAAAACTTAACTACTAATCGCCTGCTGTTGACTGGAGGCTTGACTGATAACATAAATAGTCTATTAACACATATTTTGTACGTTATATGTATTATGTACCATATTCTTCCAATAAAGTAAGCTAGAAAAAAAAGATTAAGAAAATCATAAAGAAGAGAAAATAAATTTATAGTACTGCACTGTGTTTATTAAGAAAAAGTTGTCCTATGCAGTTAAGACCTGTGTAGCTCAAGGGTCAACTGTATATATAATATGTAAATAATGTATATAAAATTATATATATAATATATTTTACATATGATATGTAATCTTATATATTGAATATTTGTTATAATATTTAAGATACTGAAATATACAAAATATTAGATACATAATATTACAATGTAAATTTAAATATAGAAATTTTCCAATCTGAAGAATAGAGAGAATAAGCAGATCTTCAGGAAGTTGTAGGCCATATCAAATGATCTAGCAGACATGAAATTGTCCCTCACGAGGAGGGCATAACATTGGAATAAAACAAATATTTGAAGAAATAATAGTTACAACATTTGACCATTTGAAGAGAAAATTCACTTACGTGTGCAAGAATCTCAGCGAGACTCAAGCAAAAGAAACATGAAAAGAACCATACCTCGCTGCACCATAATCAAAATGCTTGGAACCAACGTTCAAGGACAGGGGGGAAAAAGCCCTTGAGAGCAGCCAGAGAAGAGAAGCCCATTATGGACAGGCACGCAAGAGAAAAGTAACTGCTGATTTCACAGAAGCTCACAGAAGCACATTTTCTGAAGCGCCCGAAGTTAAAAAATAAAAGTTTACCAGCCAAAAATACCCTTGAAAACTGAGGAAGAAATCCAGATCTCTTCTTGGGAAGGAAGGCTGAGCTGCCTTGCCTCCAGCAGCCCTCAGCCTGCAGCCCAGGGGATGCTGAGGAGGACAGGACATCTGGGCTGCAGGACCGAGGTCAGTGGGAGGCTCAGAGCTGGAGGGAGGGACGAGGAGCACCATAAATGGTCAGTGGGTCATTAACTGTAAAAGACAGGTGTGCTCTTTCTTTTTGTATTTAATTTCAAAGAAAACTGACTTTTAAAAGAAGAAACAATGGTATGAAACAGGTTTTCAGACACTTACAGGCAAACAGTCCTATGAGGCAGGTACTTCCTTATCTCTATGTTGCAGAAGAAACAAACAGTGGGCTCCGCGGGTCGATGGCTTACCTAAAATCCCGTAGCAGGTGAGTAGGGTCAGGACCGGAGTCTGACCTACCACCTGGCACTATTTCTCCCTGTTATCACACTCTCTGTTAAGTAACGATTTATAGCAATTGTGTAATTAAATCCTCGCAATTATGTTCGTGTGGCGCGCATGAAACTGTCAAAATATTGGATGTCATTAAAGGTATTTAGTATCCTATTTGGTTATATTTTCTACAGCATTACCCAAGGAAAGGAGTGATATTTTTCTTCTGTTTCACTAACCGTTTCCAATCCTTCGGAATCCTTCAAAATTCACTCAGATTTCACTATAATATCTGTTCCAACTTGAATTTCATCCTCAGAAACCATTCAAGCACAGAAAATCCTATAAGCCATGGAAGACTTTGATGTGAAATATTTATCTCCTTTTGTAAATCGTACGCAGTGACTTCCCACAATAATAACTCATTGGACCAAAGGAATTGTAAAGGGAACATTTGCTCTCTTATAAATATATAACCAGCAGTTTTATGGCAGTAGGTGACCAATTTATATTATAATAAAAATAGGAAATGATCCTTCTATTTATAATATCTATATCCAAAGAAGAGCTTAAATGTATTACATAAATCCAAGTCCTTGGACATTTTTTCTCTTTCTTTTTCCTGAATATCCTTTTGAAAATGGAACCTTTTTAGATCTAAGAAACAACGTGGAAGGTTGTACGTAGAGCTCCTATATGCCTCACCCCATTTCCCTTATTATTAACATCTCACATTAGCATGGTGCTTTTGTTACAATTAATGAACTGATATGAACAGAGATAAAGTGTCATTTTCATCACATGGTATCAAAGGCATATACTATCAACATGACGAATCACTATTGATGTTAATTTTGATCAGCTGGCTGAGGTGAGGCTTGTCAGCTCTCTTCACTGTGAAATTACTCTTTTTTTCCTTTTTCAGAATTATACTCTTTAGAAGGCAGATGCTATATACAGCACGCTCTCAAAGCGTAGGAAGATACACTCCACCTCCTTGGGGGTAGCGGGAGCGAGGGGATGAGTCTTTTTGGATCTTAAGCATTTCTGGAGACTGAGGAATATGCCAGGCAAAATTAAACAAACAACTATAAATAAATAAAATAAATAAATAAATAAATAAATAAATTTGTGTGTGTGTTTGTGTATATAAATTTGTTTATCTTTCCATATGTGTATAAGAGGATGAAAGTTATTTCATTCAGTTGAAGAACTTCCTGTTTTTGAAAGGTAATATTAAAAGAATGAAAACAGACACTGCATATGGGAAAAAAGGATTTGCAAGACACATGTTTAATCCTATGCTTGTATCCAGAATATGTAAAGAACTCTCAAAATTCAATCACAAGGAACTAACCTAATAAGGAAATGGGCAAAGGATTTCAAAAGACACTTCACCAAGGAAGATATATGGATGGCCAATATGCACTTGAAAAATTCTCAACCTCGGTGATCAGGGAAATGAAAATTAAAGCCATCATGAGATGACTACACACCAGTTTGAAGGGCTAAAAGTAAAAAGATGCCCTATCAAAAACGTGGTCTGTGATGCGGAGTAAGTGGAACTCTCATACACTCCTGACGAGCACCTGAGATGGTACAGCCACTTCGGAGAACAGTTCAGCAATGCCTTGCGTGCTAAACGCTGACCTGTCGTATGACCTAGCCATTCCACTCCTAAGTGTTTAGACAATCTAAGTGAAAGCTTATGTCCTTGCAGAGACTTCTATGCCTGCTCATGAAAACTTTATTCTCAATAGCCCAAAACTGGAAACAATCCAGATGTTTATGAACAGGCGAATGGATAAACAAACATTAGTATACCCATGTCATGAAACGTTGGGAATATTGCTCAGCAATCAAAAAGGATGACCTACTGTATTGACACATGCCAACACTGATAAATCACAAAATATGCCGAGTGAAAGAAGTGCTTTCTCCGTCTGTCTATCTATCTATCTACCAACATCAACATCATCATCTATCTAATTATATAGAATTCTAGAAAATTCAGAAAGTAGGTCACTGCTCGGGAATCAGAGTGCTGAAGGAGGAAGGAATTACAGAAGACATGAGGACTCTTACGCAGTTGGAGGGTATGTTCACTCTCTTCATTGTAGCTAGAGTTTTCTGTTTATGCACCTGTTTCATGGTTTCACTATATGTGGTCTCTTGTATGTTGATTATACCTCAATAACATTTAAAAAATACATGTGCATTTCAAAATGTAAAAGTTAGTCATCTTTCTTTAATTTTTTTTTCTATGATTTAACTCTCGTGTATCAAAATATCTCTGTGATGGATTCCCAATGAAGCCCAGAGTTGAAGCATCAGTGATTGCTTGAGTTGCTTGCAAATATTCTTGTTAGTTTTTCCCTTTATCTCTCATGTTTAACCTTTAATTAGGCCTAACTTATAAGAGATAACTAATTGTTCAGAGTGTCCTGCCGAGTAAAGCATGCCGTTTAATCTAGTGCAGGTTGCAGATGTTACGCATTGCTTTGTCATCACGCTGGATAATTGAATATTGATAGTGGTTATTTATGAAAGAACATGCCTTTATCTAGAGTCTTTGGTTATAACAGTTTATTTAGTGTAGTGACTAAGAGCTTAAATTCCCACACTATTTAGAAAGGAAATCCAAATCTGCAAGTAGAATCCCATAAAAGAACCTGCCCGTTTTATAATATTTCATATATGTCATAATAAAGATTTCTACCCCCAGGGCTTAACATTAGTCATGAGCAATGGAAACACTATTAGATGAAAATGACGGGGGATTGAAACTACGATAATGACTGATTCTTAACACTTTCTTAAATATATGGATGACTATTGTGAATTCACTGCCTGTTTAACATGAGCTAAGCTTACTTTATTTTTATTTCCCAGTTCACAGATTTAGATTTGAATGTAATAGAGTATCTCTGGTCTGGTATACCATTGACAATGCCCAGGGAAAGAGAAAAGAAATAACACTTAGATACTTCCAGTCATTTGGATTTTTAATGAGCATTAGGTTTTTAAATGCACATTTAACTTTACAATAGTTTTAGATTTCAAAAAATGTTGCAATGTTAGTTTGGAGAATTCCTGTGTACTTGACACGCTTTCCTCTATGGTGAACATGTCACATTCTGTGGAATATTCGTCCCAACTAAGGAACCAAAATTGATGCATTTATTATTAACTTCATACTTTATTTGGATTTTCTTAGTTTTTTTCCAAATGACCTTTCTGTTCCAGGATCTCATCTAGGATAAAACATCAGATTTATTCATCTTTTTGTTGTTGTTGTTGTTTTTGGAAGGCAAGCTCTTTCTAGGGTTGAAGGAAAACCTTCCTCCCTGAATTCCAAACACCATCCTGGTTTCCAAACACTTCCTAGTCAGGAGATTTGCAATGCAAATGTCTGACTACTTTATTATCTTAGTATAATAATCATTGTTGAGCAGAATCATAAAATTTTAGGGACATTTAAGACCAGAAATCATCCAGTCTAATACCCACCCCAAATCATACATTTTGAATATTTCAAATATATTAATATATTCAGAGTTAAAGGTATCTTTTTTCTCCATCTATATTCAAGGGCCAGTGTTTATAGCTTAGGGCATCACAAAACAGACCATCCTGCCCTTCCAACAACAGAGTCTTTTAATCTGTGATGTAGGCTATGAAATTCATTTTCCATCTCTGCTATGAGCGCACCATCTCCTGTTGTAACTGGTTTACTCTGCTGAGACTTCCAGACCCACCCACCCCAGGTGATGTCCTGCCCACCCACCCCAGGTGATGTCCTGCCCACCCACCCCCAGGTGATGTCCTGTCCACCCACCCCCAGATGATGTCCTGCCCACCCACCCCAGGAATTGTGGTTGTATGACCCTCTTTTATACGGCAGAGCTGTCTTCCAGGCACATTTGGTTTTTAGCTTATAGCTCTTGTCCCCATAAGAGCCTACATTTCTGCTTTGCCCAAATGGCACAGCCCGCAGTAGCGAATCTCTTGGAGCACGTTTATGGGTTTCTTGGCCACACTGAGGTTTAGAGTTAAGACTCTGACAAGCAGTTTCAGACCCTGGCTCAGAAGTGGCTTGTTGAAGCGCCAATGATTAATCTGGTCGTAGAAGCCCGAGCGCGCTGTTCAGCATAGTAATACTATACGTGGCCAACCAAACGCACGTGGAATGAGAAAGCAGAGAGATTATATGTGGAGAGAAAGACCAACCAAATGAGAAAAGCAAGGCTGTTTTTTCAGCCCTTGCTAGAGCAAGGGAGTCGGCCACTGTCGCTTGGGTTTTGGCAGAGACTCAAAGGCAGGCAGAGAAGAGGGAAATTTTATAGGAGGAGAACGGGATGGCTTCAGGTGTGCTCTGAATGGAGGCCGTTTGTCATGGGGATCCTGCAGGTGGGCTGACTGGATGCAGGCGACCTACCTGGCTAGTTAGGGCGCATCTCTGGTTCTCCTGTGCTGGTCTCAAATTAGAAGCAGGGACAAAAATTAGGGAAGCTGTCAGTTATTAATCAACTTCCGGCCCTTTTTGGGCAACTGTTACAGGGGTGTTTGGTTGGCTTCTGGGATTAGTCAGGAGAGATAGCGGTCTGACTTCTTACGAGTCTGACTGACAGAGAGCAGGCTGGCTTCTTGGCCTGGGTATGTAGATAATGGGTTGGTTTGCTAGCTGGTCACTGCCCACCGTGGGTCAGAGTTCCATTTTCATATCTGGTCTGGAAGTGTGCCTTTGTATATTCAGTCTTTCCCGTAATTCATTTCTAAAAATGTTTTTGTGCCCCTCTTAAATTCTGCTCAGAGCTGCGGATCACGATTTGTCTGGCTCTCCCGTGACACCGCAGATGCCGAGGCGATCCCCACGACATCACTCACAATCTGTGATTCGTTAAGGTTTGCTTCATGCTGTAGCATTTCATGAAGGACGCAGGTTATAGCTTAGATTGCAGTTGGCTTTTAAATGAAATGAAGCATTGTTTTGCGTGGTACACGATAAGTCTATGGAATATCAAATGTAAATGTATTTCTGCTTTGGGAACTATTCAGTGAATTGGAAAAAAAAAGAAACATATAATGTAGTCAATATTAAAATAGGTCTTGCTATATTGCTGCTCTGGTACTTGAAGCTCAGTACACATTTATCTCCTGTATGATAAATCAAATTAACATAAACACATGGATGTCAGTCCCCCAGTAGCTGTGAGAAGGCAAAGCTTGCAGCCAAGCTTAAGGAAGTCAAACAGAGTCCATAGTCTCCTGAGAAACAAACCGACGGCCTCAGAGGGGAGGGGAGTGGGGGAATGGGATAGACTGTTGATGGGTAGTAAGGAGGGCACATACTGCATGGTGCACTGGGTGATATACGCAACTAATGAATCATCGAACCTTGCATCAGAAACCAGGGATGTACTGTATGGTGACTGACATAATGTAATAAAAAAACATTAAAAAAAAAAAGAAAAAAAAGAAAGTCAAACAGAGGATGAATAGAACAGATTTGCAGTAAGAGGAAACTCTCAGGAGATAATAAGTATTTACGCAAAAATCACATTTCTGTGTTCTTAATGAGAAATGACCATGGGGTCCTTCCTTCCTCGGCTGGATACATAAGCGGTTGCAGAGCCTGGTTGGAGTCTCTAGTGATTATTTGTTTACCCTCTTCTGCAACTGAATCTGAGCTGCTCAGAAGCAGAAGCTTGTTTTGTGGCTGCTGTTGCCTTCTATCCCCATCCACGCACCTCTAATTCCTCCTCTGTAGAAAAAAAGGAGAATTTCTTTTTTTTTTTTTTTAAGATTTTATTTACTTATTTGACAGAGATAGAGACAGCCAGCGAGAGAGGGAACACAAGCAGGGGGAGTGGGAGAGGGAGAAGCAGGCTCCCAGCAGAGCAGGGAGCCTAGTGCGGGGCTCAATCCCAGGACCCTGGGATCAGGCCCTGAGCCGAAGGCAGATGCTTAATGACTGAGCCACCCAGGAACCCCAAAAAGGAGAATTTCTGATTTATGGAAGGTGCTAGTAAATGTTTGTTAAACAAATGGGCTCATGAGGAAATGAATGGAGGAATGACTTTATTGCCTTTCTCTGGTTTGTTCAGAGCGTTAATAAGATGTTTTGCATTCTAGAGCTATTTTATCCTTGACATACCTTTGTTTAGAATTGATTATGTACTTAATACTTTAGATATCCTTCTAGTACTAAGTTCAAGGAATGATATTGCTGAAATACTATATCCAAACTGAAACAACAGTGTATATTTCTAATTGGGGATGTTTGGCCACATGTAATTTATCAGCAAGGGCCTAAAAAACAACAACAACAGAACCATTTTGTGTGTTTAAAACAGAGACAATTTGAACAACATTGCTCATACATATTATGGAAACATTGAGAATCCAAACAAGTTGGTAAAACCATCCAGAGATGAGTCACACAGGATACCACCATCTCCCAGGCCGGAGGCTCAAAGAAAGGGTTGGGGTCCCCCAGAGGCAGAAGTAAGCACAGAATCCTGTCTGTATACAGAGATGAGAAGTAGCCATTGCCAAAGACTCCATCAAAGATGAAGGGAGGGAAGAAATACCCTTACCTTCCCATTTCCTCTTGAAGCCTCCTATTGGCAAGATCCTGACAGAACAAAGCCGTCATGGGATAATGGGAAATACAGCCTTCAGGGACGGACTCTATGATGGAGAGTAAGAGACGAAAGGGTGAAGAATGGACGGGAACCAACAAGTCCAGAAGCAGTCCAAGGCGAAGGAGAGGGAGACGTTCATGGTGAGTATCCCTGAGACTAACATGACTCAGATAGCTATTGTGATCAAGTTATTAACTCAGATGAGGAAATTCACTGTGAAAGTTTTCCCTACCTCCTAATCAGAAAAAAAGTTGATTCCAACTCTCTTTCCAACAACTGTGGAACTCTGAAAGCACCTCCCAGATCTGTCCAACTTTCATCAGGTTTGCACTTTCCTTTCTTTGTTATCAAGATATTACCTCTATGAATTAAATTGTCTTCTATGTTTTAAGATGGTCCTCATATCATTGTTCTCGTATCATTCCAGACTCAAGAAATAATCTCTTCTACCTTATTCACACATCTAAGTTTATTCTTAAATGTGAGTAGAAGATTCTTTACTGGAGAGCTGGGCAGGCTCACCTTGCCCGCTGCACGAGCTGGGACTTAAGATGACCTGTGCCTCCTTTCAGCTACCCTGACACTCATAGTCTTTTACTAACCTCTCTTTACCAGTTCAGACCCGACTTCATTGTTCTACATGCTCTTTTCTCTTCTTCCCCACTCTTGCATTAACTCCTTACTCTCTTTCTCTGGGATAGTACCCAGGCACTAAAATTCTTGCTTATGTCAAGAATTTAACTCGCTTCAGCTTTCATTGATAAACTAAGCTTCACATCTACTAAAAGTGTTTTGTTGATCAATAAGAACTCTTCTGTCATGGGATCTTCTCTATAGAAAAATGGTAGTGGTTTTAAATGATTAATGTACCATTATTAACCAAACCATCTTGGTTCCATAAGGGATATAGGATGAGTGTGTTTAGATAATGAGATCAGGTTTTAGAAGTTTAAATTTCAATTGCCTTTGGATGTTTTCATGAAATTGTTCTGTATATAGCTTGGAAATGTGGAACTAAACCTCAGAAAAAGGTCAAAGCATTGAAGGCTATTTAAAAGTTGTCAGTGGTAGCTAAAGACATGGGAGTGAATAGTATTGTCTGCAGATGATATGGAGACTGAGAAGAAATTGGGCTTCCTGTCAGACTTTTGAGTAACAGCAGATAATGGGAGAGAGTGGGGGAGGAGGGGCGGATGTAGAAGGCCAAGAGCTGAACTGCGAAGAATAACTGTCAGGGAAGGCGCGAGGGACCCGGTGAGGATTGTGAAAGGGTAAGGAGCCTCCTAAACATACTTTAACAGCTGACTTTGAAAATGTCCTTTGAGGGGAGCCTGGGTGGCTCAGACAGTTAATCATCTGCCTTCGGCTCAGGTCATGATCTTGGGGTCTTGGGATTGAGCCCCATGTCAGGCTCTATGCTCAGTGGGGAGTCTGCTTCTCCCTCTCCCTCTGCCCCTCCCTGCTTCTCATGTTCTTGCTCTCTTTCAAATAAATGAAATAAATCATAAAAAAAAGAAAAGAAAATGTCTCTTGAAAGAAAAACAGTTTCATTGAACGTGGCAAATTACAGGCCAATGTTGACCTTGGCAAATGCAATTTCCAGAAAATAACAAAGAATCAATTTGATAACTTTGCACCTTGGCCAGTGAATGGGAGGTAAGGAATTAGAGTCAGAGGCTCTAGATGGCTCTCTGTAGGAGTCTGGAAGTAAAGGGAAGATGAGAGGGGGAATTGAGGGGAAGATTTGGAGAGATTTCTTTCAGAGATGATGATGGATTGAGCCTGCATTTTGCTGAGGGAAGAAGGCAAGCAGGAGAAAGGAGACACAAGAGATAGAAGTCATGCTTACTGGTGTAAGGTAACATAAAGTCACAGGCACGAGAGAGGGATTGGCCTTCATCAGGAGGCAATGCTATTCCTGGTGTCTACCTAGAACCATGTGGAGAAATGAGCAGGATGCAAGATCCGTAAAACCCCCACTAGTTGTCTGCCTCCCACTTCTATAAGGATCTGAAGGAGACTAGCAGAGAAGATTGAGCAAATATTCAATTAACGTATAGCTTTCATCTTTGATGGAGGAGCCCAGCATAGAAGGCCTGTCCCTGATGGGTCAGTCTTGCACATA
Source organism: Ursus maritimus (assembly GCF_017311325.1). Lineage (NCBI taxonomy): Eukaryota > Metazoa > Chordata > Mammalia > Carnivora > Ursidae > Ursus > Ursus maritimus. Next base: position 56,672,546 of record NW_024423897.1, read on the forward strand.
CATGGCTGTAAACTGGACATGAATGAAAACCGCTCATCTTTACCCTCTTTCACACACCTAGGCACACCCCTCCTTTCGGTTCTCCATAGTTTTCTCACTTTAGCAAGGAGAGGAAGGAGGACAAATTTCTCATGGGAGTGAGATGCTGATTTCCTCAAGTCCTATGCAGCTGGTCAAAGCCTTACATTTTTTTTCCTTTTCTTCTCTGGATTCTGCCTGTCCATTCTAGAGCTCCAGATGTTGGTTTTGTGCCCATGTAGCCAGCTTTAACTGGAAACCGACAAAGGCCAAAAGAATGTTGAAGTTAGCCAGGCCGAAAAGAGAAGGAGGAGTCTGACATGCAGAAGGAGTGACTACAAACATAGGATCTAAAAGAAGACAAATCAAAAAGGAAGAAACCTTAAGCAAAAAGATTCTCAAAGGAACTCCCCAAGTGGATTCTGCCACTTTTAATCCTTACACTGAGAATCTACTGATTGCACAATTTTGTCACATGGTGACCTTGACTTTGGGTGTTATGCTGGTCATTTCAGATAAAGAAGTGAGCGTCACTAATTAAAGTAGGGGTTGTGGAATATACAGGATTGTAGTGGTTCATCTGTGGAGTGGGAAAGGCAGAGACTGGGACAGTAGGAATACTGAATGCGGACAGAGGAGAGTCACTGAAGTAACTCATCTCATCTCATTCATTCGCTCAATCATTCCTGAATCAATTGGAGAAATGTTAATTCAATATGTGCCTTGGGCCTGGCAGTGAGAATACTCATGAAATAATTTGCCCTGGTTCTGGAGGAGTATCCACTCTAGTGGGAGAAGCAGCTAAAAATTAAGTTATAATATAATGTGAAATATGAAATTATGGCTCGAACAGTGCCTAGTCTAGCTTTGGGAGGTCAAGGAAGGATTTCCTAAGAAAGTCATGCCTAATCTGAGGACTGATGATACTCACTTATGTGAAAAACTAGAAAAGTCAGGCCAGAAGAGGAGGGTAGTGTGTAGATGAGACAATGCAAAGGTCCAGAGGGTGGGCACAGTGGGAAAACTGCTCCAGCCTAAAGGCATGGATGGTTGGAGCCCAGGATACCAGGAGGTGACAATGTTTGACAAAACTGCAGAGGCAAGCAGAGCCTAGATTTTGTCCTGAGGCAAAAGGAAGTTCTTGAATTGATTTTTAAAAGAATGACTCTCAATTAGCTGTCTTAGAAATGACAGTAAATAGATCAGTGACCAGGAGCCTGTGTAAGAGGACAGGTGAGAAGTGCCTGCACCAAGGTTGCTGCGGGAAAATGGAGAAGAGTAAACAAAGCTGAGTCCTATTAAGAAGGTAAAACTGACAGAAGGATTTTTTTTTTAAATCAGGTATCTTAGTCTAGGTAGGCTGCTGTAACAAAAATACCATAGACGGGGTAGCTTATAACAACAGAAACTGATTTCTCAGAAGGCTGGGAGTCCAAGATGCAGACATTGGAGGATTTTGTGTCTGGTGAGGCTGCTTCCTGGTTCAGAGGTGGCTGTCTTCTCACTGTGTCCTCAGCTGGTGGGAGGGGTGAGGGTGCTCCCGGGAACCTCTTTTATGATGGAATTAATCCCATTCAAGAGGCCCCACCCTCATGACCAAATCACCTCCCAAATACCCCACCTCCTAATACCACTACATTATGAATCTGGCATCAGCACACGGATCCTGGGGAGGCGCAGCATCTGGTCTGCGGCATCTGGCTCTAACCTGGCTTCGCCTTGCTGCCCTTTGATTGAAGATATTCCATGATTTTTGTTCAGGATGTTCTGATTTCTCTCAGAATAGCTACAGACAGATGGAGTGGACTGGCATTGCGCTGTAACTGTAACCAGTCAAATGTTGATCTATGAATAACTATCAATTAAACATGACTGACCAACCACACATTTGGCTCAGAATGACAATATTTATGTTAGCTTCCATTACTTAGGCATCTGCCACATATTTTATGGATTGATCTCATCTTACTTAATGCACATATTAAACTGCATCTGCATTTATGTATGAGGAACAGCATCCCAAGAGAATCGGGCTGCTTGCCCACTTTATGGGCTGGTAAGTCTTGGGTCCAGAATCAAGGCCAGGGGTGCCCCACCCTAAAGTCCTTGTGCGGGGAGCAATGCCTTGACCAACCCTGAATCTTCCATCCCAGCAAAGGTGCTCCCTTAGTGTGATCCCTGGCTTCTCTCTACTCTCCTCACTGCACCAGGAAGAGAATGAGCTGAGCTCAGGCTTAGTGCCATCCTGTCCCCTGTCCCCTTTGGGGGTACCTGGCTGCCCTAGCATGTCTGTCTCACAGGTCTTGCCTTTGGCCCAGGCCAGAGAAGGGAGAGTCACTTGTCCTTGGTTTGCCCAGCCTCCTTTTCTAGGGGCTGGTGTCCCCCACCCAGTCTTAATCAGGAATCTGCATCTGCTCATTACTTCCCAGTTGATGCAGAGCCCAGGTGGGGGAACAGGTGAATTGTGCAGGGCCCCCCTGACACCCAACACTTGGGTCTCCCCATCTCCCTGCTGCCTGTCACAGTGATATAGAACAGCGTGTACCACGACCACACTGCTTCATTTGCCCTTGGTCCTGGGGGCGAGGTTGGAGCCAAAGACCCACCCTCAACATGGGTGACATCACTCGCTGGTGGCTGTAGCTCACTGACATCACACCCTTGTGTGACAGCAGAAGAGGACCTGTGGAGGGGCAGAGAATTGGGATCTGAGGCCATGATGCCATTTCTGGTGCCAGTGCTGAGTGCCATAGCTTCCACTGGTGGGTAGTCCTCTCAACTCTACCTGAGTCTATTGAATTCCTTTGAAAATATGAAAGGCAATTTGTAAAACATTTTACAAATGATACTGGAATGCTATAAAATCAAGACATCAATGTACAGTATCTGCTCAGGGCAAGTTTCTCATGTTTAATACTTCCTCTCTGTCCTTTTCCTTTCATGGTTCCTTTTCATGTAACCTCCAGTGCTGCAATTTTCTCTTTGCAAGTCTTCGTCTTCACTAAACCATGCGTTAGAAGAAATGAAATAAATGTATCTTGTTCCAAATTTACCTTACACTAGAAAACTTCCATGACAAATGAGTTAAAGTCAGCATTTTGTTTTGAAAAGAAATTGGGAGCTGTTGTTTAAAAATGAGTTTACTTTTTATAAAAAAAGAAAGGAATGTAATCAGTTATTGGTAATGTGGTGACCTGAATTTCCCTGCTTTGTTTAGAAACGAGGACTAACATAAGCAAGGTTTCTCCTCTCTGATGCTAACTGTGACAAATTATTAGGGCAATGAAAATCACTTTGGCTTTTGAGGGTTTTGGTGTATTTTCTCTGTTGCCTGAGAAAAGCCAAAGACTTCCTATATGTGCAGGTGTCCTGGGTGTCATTGATTTGGAATGAAGACTTCTGAAGCATTGTGGATTAGCACCTGGCACTGGTTTGCCACCATCCATCCTCTGAGGAACCATACTGGAGTATGTTTCTTAGAAATCAACCCTGTTTGCAATTGAAGGTTAAATATTTTATTCTAATAAATATGAATGCAAAAAGTTAATGCCCTTAAAAAGGAAGTGACTCACCGTAAAACAAATAAAATGCAAACCATAATCATTTTAGTTTCTTTTATTAACTTAAACTTCCCCTATTAATAATTGTAGTATGGGGGTTGAGAGGTAAGACATTATATTGTGGAAGATCCCTAAAAGAGTTCATTATATTACAGGGGAAAATATATAGAATAAGAGAGCCAGATCTGCTTTTATTTATCGAGCAATTATTTTCCCCCCAGTGAAATGCCCTTTAAGAATTTTTACTAATGGGGGCACCTGAGTGGCTCAGTCAGTTAAGCATCAGACTCTTGGTTTCAGCTCAGGTCATGATCTGAGGGGATCAAGCCCTGCATGGGGCTCTGTGCTCAGGGAGAGTCTGCTTGAGATTCTCTCTCTCTGCCCCTCCCCACTGTTTGTGCTTATGCACGTGCTCTCTCTCTCTCTCTCTAAAATAAATAAAATCTTAAAAAAGTTTTGCTAATGATTTAGATAACAAATGTTAATCATTAAAACAAAAAAGAGCAAACATCGAAGAACATCTAAAAAAAGAAAATAGGGGCACCCGGGTGGCTCAGTAGGTTAAGCGTCTGCCTTCAGCTCAGGTCATGATCCCGGTGTCCTGGGATTGAGTCCTATGCTGGGATCCCTGCTCAGCAAAGAGTCTGCTTCTCCTTCTTCCTTTCCCTGGCTTGTGCTCTCTCTCTTACTCTCCCTCTCAAGTAAATAAATAAAATCTTTTAAAAAATAATAAATAAGAAAGAAAGAAAGAAAGAAAGAAAGAAAGAAAGAAAGAAGGAAGGAAGGAAGGAAGGAAGGAAGGAAGGAAGGAAGGAAAGAAGGAAGGAAAGAAGGAAGGAAAGAAGGAAAGACAAAAATTACTAGAAATTGAAATAATCAATACTGATATGAGAAATCCAGTAGCCATCATTTCATACCTTTAATATGATACATTAATCTATTCAAATACCACATATATGGTATTTTATACAGAATACAAACTTACAAAGTATGCATATACATGGAGTAAAGAGTATAAGCAAATGGAACCAATAGGGGACATATATTCTCACCGAAGTATTCAAATGCTGTAATTCAGTATCAACCAAATCCAAATAATTTAAGCTCAAAATTCTAATATTTGATTCCCAAATAGCAGATACTTACATTAGGACAATTATTAAACCTTCTGTATTATTTGAAAACTTTCTGAAACGGAAGGAATATCAACCCCACAAAGATGTCCATGTCCCAGACTCTGAGACCTGTGACTTTGTTACATTACATCTTGTTTAGATGGCCAGGATTATATTTCTTTTGCTTAGCCTGTCCTCTTGGGCTCTATAATATCCCTATAATTATGTAACAAGAATAGTGTTGCACTGTAATCTATCATATAGAACTATCGTTTTGGAAAAAAAAATGTGTCATGATCACAAAAGCACAATATAGTTGCATCTTATGGACTATAAGCAACAAAGATAACAATAAACTTAGTGAACACAAACTATATTCATATTCTCAGTTCATTTGTTTTTGGAAACGTCTAGCATATCGAGGGGTTTTAGGGACTTCATTTTAACTTAAAAAAATTCTGATCTATTTAACAGATAGCTTTCAGACTGATGTAATAGAGTTTTAGAAAACTGTAAGAAATGCTTTGTTAATGTGCATATTCTTATGTAAAATACTTAGCTTCTCTTGTGTATTTTTTTAAAAAGAAGCAATGCATATTTTTTAAAAGGGATTTACCAGATGTACATTTATGGACCTTGGATGAGGTGGTTATCCTGGATCATCCATCCGGTGGTCCCAATCAGATCACATAAGCCCTGAAAATCAGAGAACTTTCTCCAGCTGAAGTAGACAGGAATGTCAGGGTGTTCAAGCCCGAAAGAAACTTGACTTTGACTTTGAAGATGAAGGCGTCATGAACCAGGGAATTCAGGTATCCTCTAGAAGCTAAGATGGACCTCTGGTCAGAAGCTGGCAAGGAAATGGGGATCTCAATGCCACATCCACCTGGAGCTGAATTCTGCCATCAACCAGCAGGAGTCTAGCAGTGGTTATTCCACAGCCTCGAGCAGGAACAGCTCTGCCAGCATCTTGACTGCAGACTTGTGAGGACAGGAACAAAGAAATCAGCCAAACCATGTGGAGCCCCATGTGGGACTCAGACTCACGAACCTGAGATCAAGACCTGAGCCGAGATCAACAGTCTGACACTTAACGGACTGTTACCCAGGTGCCTCCCATGTGGATTTCTGACCAGAAATTTCTGATCAGAAATGACAGATAATAAATTGACTGTTTCAAGCCTCTAAATTTGTGATAATTTGTCATGGCAGCAATAGAAAATGAATACAATACTCACATTGTTTTTATTTTTCATTTCTCCCGAAGCAAATAAAATATCTAAGCAGAGTGGCCCATCTTCCACTAGGCCATCTTGTATTCTTGTCTAAAAAATGCAGCAGCATGAAAAAATGTTTAGGAGTAGCAAATATATCTCAGTGGCAATAATTTTTCTGAGTTGTAGGAAGGGTGGTATGCTCCACAGGCTTTCAGCCCAGCTTCTTGTTTCAGAATAAGGAGAGCCAGTAGCAAGTCCTCTGAAATCATATGGAGACAGGATGCAAAACTGAAAGAGTTACAGTACATTTAGAGTAACAAAAAAAAGTTTCTATTCTTTTTTTAGAATGCAACTTTCAACAAACATCCTGTATTATTTTCTTAACTTAAATTCAATTAGCCAACATATAGTACATCATTAGTTTTGATGTAATATTCAATGATTCATTAGTTGCATATAACACCATCACATTGTGTGCCCTCCTTAATATCCATCACCCTGTTACCCCATCCCCCCACCCACCTCCCTTTCTGCAACCCTCAGAAATATTCTTATTTTCTGTTCTACTTAAAAAAATGTGCCTCTGTTGAGATGGGTGTTTGATTTATGGCTAGTTGATTGGCAGTTTGATTGCTTTGTTTCCCTTCAGGTGCCTTCTCTCTTAATGTCTAAACTGATTAATCTGAATGCGATCTTTCTCTTTTTCTTCATTTTTCTGGCCCCTTTGTTAGTAAGATAACATAATACCGTGCTTCATTTTCCATGCACTCCCCCTAATAAGATCTTTTCAATTAAGCCAGCATGCACATTTTTAAATTTGGCTCTAGTTTTCACTAAAAGCCCTTCACTTCTCCTAAATTCGGTGAATCCTGAACATACCATTTTGGAAGTCTGACTTTTTTTTTTAAATTTAAACTTGACATTGATTGATTTCAACATTTTCTCAGAACTGGCAACCTGGTTTCTCTTCACTGAGTAATAAATCAAAGCAGCTTAAACTGAAGAACTTACACTTAGCTTCATGGAAGGAGATGCATTTCTCATTGGGCACAAAGCCTGGTCATCATAAAGCAATGCAGGAATTGTCATCATCTGGCTGTATTGACCTCATAATTAAAAAATTCTAATGCTCCCTGTGAAATCTTGCTTTTGTCTTCCTTGTCTCCTTCTCAATTCTTTGTAGCACATGCCGAACAGATGAGAATATTGGGTTGCTTCTCTGAGTTGGAGGAAAACCAGGGCCTGTCCACTGGTATTCCTGTAGAAAGATTAAGACAGGCCTTCCACGGTGACCCAGATAATTTTCTAGGGGTGTCATTAATATGTAGAACTGCACTCTCCCTCACCTGCTTCAATCAAGAGGTTGTGAAATCCTGCCAGGTCTCGATTTTAAGTCAGTAGGAAAAGCTCACAGGCAAGAGTCCCTGACGCAGGTGCTGTTCTCGGAAATGAAAGTCTCTTGGCTTCCGAAAATGTTAGAAATGATGGTAAAGTGTCTTTTGCAGTATTTCCAGGTATTTTCCCTTTGGTTCTGGGTGTACTCTTAAAACCATGCAGGTCACATAAATGAAAATCCATAAAAGAAAGCAAATTAGGAGAAATATTCTTCCAGTTGGCTCAACCATATCAATAAACAGGAAACATGTACTGATATGAATAAAGGACAGGCTTTACTTGCATTTTTCAGGAAGGAAAAAGCAGCTAGGACCCTGTGATAACTGTGTGGGGTCACAGCTTCTGGGAGTGATGAGACCCCTGATTTAGTTCTGGCTCTTCTCCGTGAAGGTCATCCCCGGCAGAGCAGCAGCAGTGGTCACTGCACGGAGCTGCAGAATGGACCAGAGACAACGTCTTCATCCCTGTTTGCTCGGGGCCACAGCTCAGCGTCACTGTCACTGGAGCTCACGCACGTTAGGGTGCTACCATGGACAGCTCTTAGTCAGGGTCTCCAGTCAGTAGTAGTAAACAAGCTTCCTAATGTGATCTTTGATGCTCACGGAATAAGACGAGTTTTCTCAGATTAATCATTGAATGTATCTATATGGGATGTCAAGATATTTTAACGTGAACATTTAGAGATGAAAGCCTAAAGACCAAGACCTGCGTCTTGACTCCTTGCCCCAGGTTCTCATCCATGGAAGGTTCCAACCGTCTGTCCTCTTTCCTTGTTACGGCATCTTTGGCTTCTCTCTAAGTGAATGTTTCCTTCTCCTGGATTGGAAGAAGCTGATCTGGGACATGTGAGCTGACATCACTCATTTTCTCAGAGAGATCTGGTGGAATAGGGCAGTGATGGCCATCGCCCCCACTCCACGGCAGCCGTTCCAAGCCTCCTGTGCGAGGCAGACCTTCCCCTGTGGAGGAGGAATGTTCTTCCTGCGAGGGAAGATGGTGCAGCCACGAGGGTTGGTTAGGACTTTCAAACAAGCTCTCAGTGCCCAATTATGGGGATTCCTTCAGGGCAAAACAGAAACAGCAAATTCAGAATTCTTTCTGTGCTCTTCTGCTGATTTTGTTATTTAAGTTGCTTTAACAGGTGTATGGAAGCAGATCTAAAATTAGCAAGAGACTTTTTCCAAATCATTTCTCTTGGAAAGTTATTGACCAGAAGTGATCAGCCTCATATGTTCTGAACGTCTGAGGGGATTGAAGGACAGGCTGAAAAAAGAAGTAACAGGGAAAGGAGATCTATCTGCACAGTGATTTCTGGCGGATTCTCTCTCCCCTGATACAGAAAACCCACCTGAGAAAGCACAGCGACCGCCCGGACGAAGGCACCGAATGGCAAGGGTAAGAGTAAACAGTGAGAACACTGCATCTACAGGAGATCTTATTTTCCATTTTTTTAAAAAGACTTTATTTATTTATGTGACAGAGAGACAGCCAGCAAGAGAGGGAACATAAGCAGGGGGAGTGGGAGAGGAAGAAGCAGGCTCCCAGCGGAGGAGCCCCATGTGGGACTCGATCCCGGAACACCGGGATCACGCCCTGAGCCAAAGGCAGATGCTTAACGACTGTGCCATCCAGGCGTCCCTTATTTTCCATTTTGAAGGGCTGCCATGTCATTGTTCCAGCTCCTGGGGCACTGTGACGTGTCAGCAAGACACGCGTGAGCGGGGGAGGGCAAGTGCCAGTGTCCCTGTTTTCCCAGGAAAGTGCTTCAGACTCTCCATGTCCCTCTTCGCGCCCATCCCCAATCTCCCTACACACAGACACAACCATCTGTCCTCATGAGCACGCTAACCTGACACTCCTGCTCCTAGGCACTCACATGACACACACGTGTATTCACACGCACACACAACATACCCACAGATGTGCGTTTACAGTCACAGTCACACAACACACCCACAAATGGACACTTATACCCACACACTCTCACACACATTCACAACCTGTCCCTCTCCTCCTCTCACACTTGCACACACATACACGCACACTCACACTGGCCCTGCTCCGCTGACTCACTGGCCTGCAGACCCACTGTGTCACCGCCACAGAACCGAGGGCAGCTGAGACCCCACTCACTCCCCGTGGCCACACTCCCTGCGCCGAGCATCCCCCGAGGAGGGTCGGAGACGACGTGTGTCAGCTGCATGTGCTTGGCTCCCGTGTCAGGCATCCGGGGTGTGTATTTGCTGGCGCACCCTAGCATGAAGTGGCTTGTGCGGTTTTGTCTCGGGTCAGTGTTTGGCTTTCAGTTTCAAGTGGTCCTGCCCTCACAGGAAATCCGTGGTATGAGGTGGCGAAGGGCTTTTCCTCAAGGACCTCTGAGAAGCTCAAGGGCACTTTCATGGATAAACATTGTCATTCCAACCATGATGGGGGTGTGTGTGGAAGAGCCAGGCACAGGGTCCCCGGGAGGTCAAGAGGAGCCATGTGTCAGGGTCCAGCTGCCCCCACCAGCTGGATGGTCACCAGCATGTCCCCAGCCCTCCCCCCTTGTCTTTCCCCTTGTGTGTTAATAATTGGGGGGGAGAGGTTGAGAGCCTAGCAGAAAAACCCCAGCGTTCCTTCCTCCCTGTTTATTGCAAGTCTGCCATTCTCAGATCTGACCTCAAAGGGGCACCTATGACTGCCCTTGGCATTGGAGTTCTCTCCCTGGTGGTCTGATAAACTGAGAGCGCTGATCTCTGTGAAGTGGGGTCTCTTTCTAGACCTTTGCCCATGGGATTGAATGGTGGTCACTGGAGCTCACTCTGTGCAGACAGCTGGCACGTCATAGAGCAGAGCAAGCGCACGCCCAGCAGCGAGCAGCTTACAATCTGGAAGTGAAGCGAAGGCAGCAGGAGGCAGAGCCATGAGGATGGGAAGCTGCGAACATACCCACCGAGGTGGCTGCCTTGAGGGACTCGGCTGAAGTTTGTCACAAGAAGCCACTCTGCTGTGACTCACCATCAGAGGGATTGATGGCACACAGCCGACATAGTGCACCCCAGGGTAACATCCTTCACTGAGTAAAGCCCACGGAGCAGTTGGCATCCTTCGTTTCAACAAACGGGACAGCAATTCCAACTGCAAGAAATTCACGGACACCATTTACCAGCGGAGAAAATTTGAGAAGATTAGCTAAAGTCCCAGCACCTCGATTGTTCCGATTTGTGCATTTTACACGTCTGTGTGGCGATGGAAGGCAATGCTGCATGTGGCGGTGGCTGGGGACATGCTCTGTGTCACTGGACTGTTCTTCATGCTTTCATTACAGTCTCAGTCTGGGGGATCGTGGAGACATCTTGATTTCTGAGTGGAACCCTGGAGTTGTTCAGGGCTGGAGAGCCAGTCAGAAGTGGGGCAGAGGAGGGGGCAGACTGGAATCTGGCCGCTCAGCTGGAGTGCCGTGTCCTTGAGCTCCCGGCGCTGTGTGCAGAGACACCTGCTCTCACTCCTCCCCTTGTGATGGTGCTGTGGGTGTGGGGAACAGATGGATGTCCCATTAAGAAGTGTCATTCTCTTTTCCAATAAACGTTAGATCTTAACTACCTTTACTATGTCAACATCATCCAAGGCCCTCGTGGGTCTGGTTCTTCACGTGGTGGGGGCTGCCTGGAGACCAGGGCTGCATTGTATCCTTTCCGTTATTCCCGCATCCTGGCATCAGGCTTTGAAGACACACTTGGAATAAGCCAGTAATGCATGAACGAAACAGACAATATTCTGCCGATGCTCTGTGATCAATCATGGGCTCGTTGAAATGCCACTGAAGGTCGGATCTGCTAGTCCGAACCCCGTGCTTTGTGTTGAGGATGAAACCCAAGCAGATGGAGTTAACGCCCAGGCTGTAAGTCATCGAGTATCTGAAACCAGGTAGGGAGGCTCCTGGGGCAGTGCCGGGTGCTAGCCCACACTGCATTCTTCTGGAATCCTGGAAATCCTGGACACTTGGCTGCAGTGACATCATGGGGAAAAGACCCTGATTTGGAACAGCCGGAGGTCGTGGTGCCTGTGTTCCCTGTGGGCCTCCCCGGGGCTGGGACCCCTCCTGTGTTTGCAGAGGGAGCTCAGAGCCACCCTCAGGGTGTGTCCTGGGCCTGCGGTGTCCCCAGAGGTCCAGTTGTGCCCGGATGGACCATTCTCCCCCCCAGGCTCGGGGCGCTGGTTGAGGAATGGAGGTGGTGACCCTGAAGGCACGTTGGGACTCGGCGCATCTTCCCTGGCAGGTGACACAAAGCATCCCCTTTATCCACCCAAAGAGGACTTTAGGGAAAAGTCCCTATGTGAAAGTCCCTATGTGAAAAGTCCCTAAATGAATCAGTGCGTCCCAGGGCTGCCTCTGGCAGCTCTCCATGCCCTGCAGGTGCAGAGGCGAGGACCTGCCCTCAGGATCCAATCCTTTTTGTTAAACTCCCTCACCATGGCGAGAGGCGGTTAGAAACGCGCCCCGTGAGAACACGACTCTCCTAGCACGTCCATAAGCTGCAGACCAACACCCACCCGAAGTGTGTGGTGTGTGGGTCTCTCATGATTCCATTTCTTCATCTGTGTTTCCAAATCCATCCCAAGTCCCGTCCCTGAAACCAGGCCATGGGGAGAGCACCTGGGGCAGGTTCACCTTCTGTGAAGGTTCCTAACCCTCCCCTGGTCCTGTGCTTGTCATGCATCTCTGGGTCTCAGAGAAACAGGGGTCACCCGCGTGCCCCCCACAGCCCAGCGCGGGTAGGCGGCTGCCGGGGCCCAGACTGAGCCTCTAATCCTTGCTGCTCCCAGGTCCTCGGGGCTCCTTGGCCCTTCCCCAGAGTTTGACACTGTTCCTGCTGCCCACAGAGGTTCTCCTTCCTGTGATTCTTTCTCAAGGGGCACTTGCCTTCCTGGTTTACACTCTGGCCTGGGGGTGCTCCCCCTTTCCCTGAAAGTGTCACTCTGGTTCTGCTGGACACAAACTGTTTTGTCAGGCAGCCAAGTTAAACAAGGAGGTGCTTTTAGACCGTTTTTGGAATTACTCTTTTTCTCTTGGCATTCAGTTTCATGATAATAAGACTTTAGCTACCCTTGGGGTTGAGCACAAGGCCACGGGACTTTTGAGGTTTCTGGAGTGATTCCAGTGTCCAGTTAGAAGGTCAAAGGGGAGAAACAGGTCTGTCCATTGTAGATAATTTATATAAGGCGACACGTTTTACAGTATCTCAGATAGACACCTTTCTTATCTGTGATGGAAGTGAAGTGACATTTCTGTTTCCAAATAAATAAGTCAGTAGTTTCCCTGATTTCTGGGACTATCCAGAGGTCTGATAGGGTCTAAGCACTGGTCTGGTCCCTCATTTCCTGACAATAAATCACAGTTCCTGAAATTTCTATCTTCAGACTCCAAGTAAATTTAACCTTCAGACTCCAAGAGACAGTTCAGTTATTGAGTCTTTTTCTGGGAGCAAGAAAAAACAATGCTCAGTACCCACATCAATGTCTCTCTGCCCTGTTTCCTCCCCAGATATCAACAAAAGTAATAATAATAGCTGAATTCTCTCTTTAATTAAGCTGGCTTCCCGGTTACTGTCTGTTCAATGAGCGATCACAGCACTGATCTGCTGTGTAACGTACAGCCCTCTTATCAAAGGAACTGGGCTGAAAACCCTGAACTCCCTCACTGTCACACACTCTTCTTTCTGTTTTACCTTTAGTACATGAGTGTAACCTCCTAGTAACTAGTTTCTCAGATGGTTCCATGAACCTTGCCTCCTTGTATGCATGGTCTTAGGTCTTCCCACAATGAATCAGGCTGGCCTGCGTAACCAGCAGAATGTGGTATTAGTGATGCTGTGTGTTTTTTTTAAGATTTATTTATTTATTTATTCATTCATTTGAGAAAGAGTGTGTGTGTGTGTGTGTGTGTGTGTGTGTGTGTGTGTGTGAATAAGGGGAGGGGCAGAGGAAATGGGAGAGAATCCTAAGCAGACTCCCTGCTGAGTGCAGAGCCCAATGTGGGAGTCGATCCCAGGACCCTGAGATCATGACCTAAGCTGAAATCAAGAGTCCAGATGCTTACTGAGATGCAACTTACAGATGCGACTGAGCCACCCAGGCGCCCCATGCTGTGTGATTTTTTATTTTGAGACTTAGTTATAAGAAGCCTGAATGACATTATGGAACTTTGGCCATGATCTCTCGGCCCACTTGCCTTAGGGAAATCCAGGTGTCAGGTAAGGGGTCTGTTTACCTTGAGACTGCTATGCTGCAGGAATCCCAAGATGCTTTGGCACAGCAAGAGAGGGGCCCAGTCTACCCCAGATTTTCCAGTTATCCCAGGTCCAGATCCAATGCCAGGCACGTGAGCTGAAGAGGTCTTCAGGGGTCTCCAAGCCTCAGCCCCGACCTGCCTGAACTGGTGGAGACCCCAAGAAGGAGACGACCAGATGAACCTCCAGGTGCCAGATCCATGAGTGACACTGATATATTGTTTTAATTCAGTAGTTTGGGGATGGTTCGTCACACAGCTACAGGTACCCAGAACACTGCTTTACAATTCACTGAGTGAGGGGAATGTGCATCTGAGGATCAACAATGTCACCCTGAGTTTGGTCCACGAAAGTACTAACTTTGTTCATCCACTCCGTCCTGTCCTTTTAGTAAATGACCTCTATTGAAATTCTTAGTTTCAGCAAATGACCTATATTGATCACCGGGTCATAAAGTTCTGACAGTGACCTACAATACAGTACCGTCATTGCAATTGTCCCATAAACTTTTCGCAAACCTTGCCATCTTGAACGGCATTCAAAACAGCATATAAGTACCCTGTTGGATGTAGAATTTGTTGAATATACCCTGTTTGAATTTGTTGTTGGTCTCTTAGAATTTCTGATGTCTTACAAACTCAAAGCTGGTCTGTATATCTTTGGAGAACTTAGTATCATTCTTTGAAGGGTTTTCACAGAATGTAACTTTTAGTCAACTTCATGTGACTCATACAGAATGGAAGAAAGACTGTCTGAGACTCTCATGTTAGAATCATGACATTTAATGTCAAAGAGAGACATGAAAATAGTCTAAGCCAACAACGCAAGCATTCCTGAGCTCTAATCTATTTTCTGTACTGTATGGGGGATAGTATTTTGGATTTAGGAGTAAATCTAATCATGTCTTTCCTCTAATAAAATTTTTCAATGATTTTTTTAGTACTTATCGGATAAAAAGAACAAATTCTCTAATATACACATTATGAGGGTCTCATAATATACCTATTATTCAATAAAAATATTGGACCAATTCCATGTTCCAGTGGAAAAAATATCTACCTAACAGCATACAAAAATAATTATGCATAAATTAAAAATCCAAATATTGTGTTCTCCCATCTCTCATGTTAACTTTCTGTTTCCCAGCTAGTAATTTCAGAGTAAAATACGGGCTTTTATTGGTGGGCTCTGTTCTCTCAAGGAGGCTGGCTCAAGTTTTGTTATATGTAGAACTTTGCCTTCTGTTATATCCTATATATGCTTGATTAGATACCTTTTATGTGAAGTTTTGTGATTTTTTTACACAATAGGCTGAGAAATAGATGTGTAGGTCAATAGCATTCCCATCCATCGTTCATGAGCTAGTAACTCACAGTCAAGGAAAGCTGGTCACTGCTCTGATATTACACCTTTGCTCACTTGGGTTTGGACCAGAGTCCATGGGGGCATCACTGCAGAAAAGGGATCCTCTTATCACCTCACCTGGAAACCAATGAAAGCAAGGCCTGGATAGCTCCAAAAATGACTGTCATCATGAGCGAGTTGGCCTCCCTGCTGTGAGTCTCATAGAGCCAGATGTTGGAGACTTGTAAACTTATGTGGCTTACAGACTTTAATGAAGGAACAGCATCTTAATCATACAGGTACAAGTGCACCCTGGTTGTTTTACTGGACACTTTTAATCATCCTTTACCCCTTGTCAGTGTCCCTTTCTCATGCAAACCTCGGTTTCAAACACCCCAGGCTCTCCCTGCAGATGTCTTTTTCAGGTGGATCTCTGGACTGGGGTACCTTACACTTCCCACCATCACTGATAGTATTCAAGGCAGAAACTTGCTTGCACCCACATGCAGTGTGGGGGCCAGACTGGAGCCCCAACTTTTATGTGCCCCCGCTCCAGGTCCTGCTGCAAAGTTTGAGACCAGCTAACATTCCACACCCTCGGAGAGGGTAATGAGCACATGCACCAAAATAGAATTGAGTGTTAAGTACTCAGGGTTCACAAGACTGAGTCATGATGTGAGATGCCATCAATACTGACCTGCATGAAAAAGCCCATGTTTTTAAAATCCATCACAACGCATAGCATCTTGTTGCAAAAGGCATCATCTCTCTTTGCTGGCATTGCTTCCAAACCCTTGCATTGATATCTGGCTTTTTCTTAGGGGGTCAAAGTCTCCTAGTTGGGGCTTTTGATGCACACTTGACAGCCGGGAGAGGACTCTGCACAGGATGGATCCCTCCACATGTGTGCTCATTTGGCGCACTCAGTGACACATGTAAACATTTTCACTTGAATAACCATAGCACAGAGACATAATATTTCTTTTTAGCTTAGATTTCATCTCGTAAAGTTCCTCTTGATGTTAATTCCTAAAATGATTTTACTCAGCTTCTATTGTAGCTCTGTGAACTAGGACTCTAATCTGGCTTTATAATATGAGTAAAGAGTGCCTTTTTTCCAATTCAGCAGGAAAACAGGGTAGACATGGCTCCCAAATTAATCTACATGGATTTGATGGAAGCAGTGAGTAGTTCTTTAATTTACTCTATCTTTTCCCTCTGGTCCTTAGCCTCCCTTGAAGGGGGTCTGTAAATATTTGCTTTAGGCATTTGCTCTTGAATTGCTGTAACATTTAACTTGGGTTTCTTTCACCCTTCTAGCTATCTCTGTGTTCCGCATGGGCAGTGTTGGGAAGCATCTGGAGTCAGTGTACAGATGGAGCTATTATAATCCAGCTGAGCCAAGGTTATGTTTCTGTCTTCATGTGTTTTGAGGACGTATCTTATTTATTTATTTATTTATTTATTTATTTATTTATTTATTTTTTATTATATTATATAGAGGACACATCTTTTCCATAGAACTTTCTTCCTCCTGGTCCATGAGTGCTGGTCAATCAACTCCAGATTGGACAATACCTGTCAATTACAATCTGGCATGAGGTGCTTTTCAGGCCACTTGGGACTAGTTAGAATCCTCTAACAATACCCCTTTGTTTATTACACACCACAGTGGATTGAGTGTGACCCTTAGGATACGAGGCTCCCTCCCTCGAATTCTGATGCTCTCTCCTGAGTGGAGAGTAAAGGGTTGGTGTGGAAGTCAGCACATGCCCTGATGGTAGCAGAAAGCAGGAAGGGCAGGAGTTCAACTGAGTAAAAGCTTCTCCAAACATCAGTTGAAGATCCATTTTGCCCCAGGATATGTGTTCTGTGCCAGGGAGATGAAAATGGAAGGCTCAGTCCCTGTGCTCTAGTTCACTGCTCAGAGGCACAGAAGAGCAAGATAATGAAGACACGGTGTGATAATCCCCATCGTGGTGGTTTGAGCGGGTCTCCTGTGGGAGGACCCCCAACCCTCTCCGGTGAGGCTCAGCGAAGTTGTCTTGGAGGGAGTATACCTGAACTTGATGTTGGGAAACAAAAGGAATGAACCAAACCAACCAAACAAAAAGGAATGAGCCCCACTGGGCTGAGGAGCAAGGAACAGACCAACAGGACAGTGCATGCATGGGAGTTAAACATCGTAGCAACGGCCTGGGATGTAAAGAAGTACTGTGTCCCGGAAATGGGGGCATTTGACGTTTGGGATTTGCATATCTGGGGTAAGTGATACATTTTCATTCAAGCCCCACTTAGCTCAGGAATCCTACTCAGGAAGGCCAGCCTTGCACGCACTCACTCACTTCCTCCCACCCTCAGCTTCTAGGTACCCAGGGAGTAAACTCTTACTTCCTTGGAGGCAAAAGGAAAACTTTGACTTTTAAAGGGCAATTCTGATGCATCTCTTATTCCTCATCCTGTCGCTACTTGCCAGTTCTATTTAGAATACTCTTGGTAAGTGTCCAGAATGAGAACTAGACCGTCCAATTGCAACTATTTTCTTGGCATCATTGTCTTTGTGTGTGTTCTCGTGCTTGAGAGAATTTTTTAAAGAATTATTTATTTATTTATTTGAGAGAGAGAGCAGAGGAAGGGGCACTGGGGAAGGCAGAGAGAGAGAATCCCAGTGTACCCCACACTGAACGCGGAGCCTGATGTGGAGCTCGATCCCATCCTTGGACCCTGAGATCATAACCTGAGCTGAAATCAAGAGTGGGAAGCTTAACCGACTGTGCCACCCAGGTGTTCCTTGAGAGTTGTTGTTGTTTTTTGTTTTTTTTTTAAGCCTTTTTTATCTGAAGAGTTCAAAGGGCTGTTGAACCCAAAGGGTGATGGCAAAGTCCTTTCCTGTGACATTTATAGACTTGTCACAAGTCGGTATGCTGTGGAGGGTAATAGTTTTGATGATAAATAACTTTGATGATCTTTCTTTAGGCTGAGATTTATGAGATTTTTATAGACAAGTTAGTGCCTCTTTTCAATGTGGAACAGTTGGTAATAAGTAATTCTTCTTGCTTTCCATCACAGGTAGAAAACTAGAAATAAAAAAAATGAGTTATAAGAGAGAAAAATAAGCAAAAATATCCCATTAGAATGTACACGCTGCCAGCCTGGTCTATTCTCTTGACTTTCCTTGATGGTTTTCAAATAAATTTGCCACTTGGATTCTGAAAGAAGAGTCTATAGAGAGAGGTCACATTGCTCTGGAAAGTGCATTGATCCAGCACTGAGTTCCATTTTTGATTCTAGCCAGGTCCTGCTGCTAACTCACCGAGGGCATGCCATACAAAACAAATAATTTCTTCCTTGTTTCAGAAAATGAGGAGCTTGGATCAGATAGTATCCAAGGCTCTTTCTGTCCTAAAGTCATGTGCATCTAAATCAATGCCTTTTAATTGGCTGCTTATGTTTTTCCTCCAGATTTTTCCCTTTGAGATAAATGTCAGGAGCTGTAACTACCATGAGAAAAATCATAATAGCACCACTAGTCTAGTGGTCCTAACTCTATGTTCACTATTATCTTAATACTACTCTAACATTAACTTATCTAATTCTCGTGGTAAACGTAGAAGGTAGATACTACTTATTATGCCGATCTTAGAGACGGCAAAGCTAAGGCACAGAGAGGCTCAGTACGTGGCCCAAGGTCATATCCAGAGGTGATCGGCAGAGATCGCAAGCCTGGCATAGCTCCAGAGCCTGCGTGGGATCCGCTGCAGTTCCAGCTTGGGTAGCACGAGGGGAATGACAGAGAGGACAGTGGCTAGGCTGACATATCAGGTTAGAAGGGTAGTAGGTCATATCACTTTCTCCTGGCAGCTTTAGACTTCAGACATTGTTCCTACACTCGCCAGGGTCCCCAGGGGCCACCTGGTCATGGAAAACAGACTGGCTCTTGACTCTTTCCTAGTGAGGGAAGGAGGGTTTGTGCTAAGGTCTTTCAAGACTTTCAAATCTTCCACAGATTCTCTAATCCAGAGGAGCCTGACTTGGGCTTCTGGTTTTCTCCCACAAAGTGCAAGTGGGCTCTGAACCTCATTGTATGCCTATCAGGACTCTTTCTAGTTGTCACCTTTACCAAAGCTTGCCTTCAGGGACCGAATCATGCTGTTCTGTCACCTTCAACATCTCCACAGCCCAGATGACAAGGGTCATCCATCCTAGTTAGCGTCATTGGTGTTGAGGCCCCACAAGGTCCACTGTATAGTAATTTGTAAAACTTTGTATTTTCTTGCTGCCTCAATGCCCACAAACAGACTGTGAATACCCCTCCCACGTGACCAGAGCACCATGTGGTAAGGGTGTGACCCCTGCCACAAGTCCTCCTTTTGCCTTCCCCTGACTGTGACCTGGTGACATTCACATGCACCAGGAAACCCCCTCATGCCTGGGGCACTTCCTCTGACCCCAGTAAAATTGCTTGCCCAACAGGCCTCTCTCTGAGCTCTCCCACTAGTGAGGCTGAGTCTGTTCCCTTGGCGCTCCCTGCACATGGCCCCTCATGACGTGCAGTGACAGTCTCTCCAGGATTTGTTAGTGGAATAAATTTTCTTTTCCTGCATCTCTCCTGTGTCCCCTCTTTGGCCATACCTGACTGAACATCTCATGAAAAAATACAAAACGCCCTCTCTCCATCTTCAAGGCCAGCGACGCTGTGTCTTTATTACTTGTTTTCTGTGGTCACGTATTTCTCCAACCACAGCCATGGAAGGTTCTCTAGGCTTTCAAGGACTCATTTGATTAGATTGGGTCCAATTGGGAAATCTCGGATCATATCCTCATCTCAAAGTCTTTAACGTAATCCCATCTGCTCAGTCCTTGGTTTGCCATGGAAGGTGACATTCCCAGCATCCAGGCATTAGGACGTGGACATCTTTGAAAGCCATTATTCTGCCTATCACACAAATTCATAGTAAAAATAAAGCAACTCCTACCAGTGGTGGGGTAAGTGTATATCACACCTTAAATTTGAGGACAAGGTATCAGTAACAGCATAAATGATGGCCCCAGATCACCTGTGATTGGAAGCCCTGGTGGCTAATTCTTGGTTAACAACAATGTACCTTCAACAGTAACGCAGTGTCCCTGGAATGGCCACAAGCTGTGTGCCGGTTTGTTATACTGGCCTTGGGGGTGACAGTGCTCTTTGGACCACATCCCCCAGCTCAGTAAGTTAGACTCCTGTGTTATTGACTTAAGGGGATCTTGGGCTGAAGTCTTTGTTAGCACATGGCCTGTATCAGGTGAGCTCATGGATGGCGTTCCCAGAGGCACTGGATTAGAAAAGACTTGAAACATAGAATGGGTCCTGGGTCAGACCCAGTGAATTCTTCCAGAATAGAGACAAATGGTGGTTGGAGCATGCACGCAGGTGACAAGTGCATTGTAAACAGGCGAACAAAGACAAGGGGATGTAAACAGGCTATCACTATGTACTCATTCTTGCTGCACTATATTTCAGGCTTCATAGCCACAGTGCGAGCAAAGAAATCAGAGGCTGCCAGCCAAGAATTATAGTTAGAAGTCACTTTTCTTTCCTGAGCTTCCTCTAGCTTCCTTCTCTGTTGAGGAATGCCCTGCTCAGCCCAGAGCCCACCCTCCAAGGGGCTTATGAGGCTCACTCCACACCACTGCTCCCATCCTTCCTGTGTTCTCTGTCTTTCATAACACACAGCACAGTTTCTAATTATGTCCCTATTTATCTATTTATTTCCTTGTTTAGACTTTCTCCCCAGTGAACCTGGAGTTTCATGAGCACCTACAGCAAGTTAGGTCCTGTTGGGCTTTATATCTCTGGGGCCAGCCCTTGTCTAGCACATTCTAAGTGCCTAGTGAATAACCATTGACTGGAGATCTGTCAGGATGAAGGAACAGAATAGAATTCAGGACAAACACAGAGGTCTAACGAAGTGTTCTGGGCTTCACTCATGTTACCGGTCTTGGGAAAGAGAAAGAAAAACCACTGATTGGTCAAGATGGACAATTTCTATCCTGTGAAAATTTTCGTTGTGTCTCTTTTGAGACCTGGCATCAATACACATTTATGAAGCAAGGAAATTTACTGAAGGAATAGAGAAGTTTATCAAAAAAATTGTGAACAGAATTTCACTGATTATGCTCTTAAATGCTGCGGTACAGAACAAATCAAGTAGTCGAAAACAGCCATTAATGACCCTAAATTAAGCTCCATTTGAGTAGTCCTGTGAGAGAGTAAATGCAGTAGTGGGCCGGGCCAGGCTCTGGGCCTCCTCCTGCATTGCAATGGAGTTTATGGGCCTTTCTCTTGGATGGCCATCCTGTGCCAGCCCCACAGCAGGGAATGTTTCAGCATTTCAGTCAGCATTTCCCAAGGCCCCACAATAGTTGCATCACAAATGTCATTTCTTTTGTCTTCTGTGTGAGCTTGTGGTTAGGAAGACAGCATCTTCACTTTCAGAAGCAACCCAAGTCTACAAAGAGGTATAATGAAAGAATGGTTAGGAGGTCTCACGTAAAACATCCGCCAGATACATAACTGCCCAAAGTCCAAATCCACAAGTCGGAAGTCCCATGGTTGAAATTCTAGAACATTCCGCACCATGTAGCTAGAGAAGATTGGATTCTCTTCAGTAGGACCCTCCTTTATTTTTTCCTCAGAGAATAAGGGTGTTTGACTAACACTGTGTGACATACCGAGGAACTCATAAGAACCCACATGTGGAAAAAGAGCCCACCGTCCAGATCCAGTTGAGTTTTAATCATATTTTATCTTTACTACACTGTGTGCATTAATGTGAACTTCCTTGAAGCCTTTCTGAAGGTAGATATTGCATGAATCAACCAATCGATCGATCAAGTAAGCTATAAACAACGTGCAGCTCTGTGTGTCCTGTCTGAATTTGAATTTTTTATGATATAAGCTATTTAAATGAATGACTGAAGTGTAAATATTGTTAAGCTACCCTTGGGGAAAGATATGTGAGTAGGAAATAGTCCAATTGCATCAGCATTTAGCTCTGTAATTAATTAGTGAGGAAAAAAAATCACTCAGGAGGAATTTTCTGGATGTGTTCCCTGTTACAAATGATAATTACCAAGAAGTCCACATCATGAGCCTAAAGAAGTATTTGGTTTAATAATAATATGATCTTCTGCAAAAATTTTTCTTAATGACAAAATGCTTTTGCTCTAACAATTGTTATTTTATAGTGTGTTTCTTTTTAAGCGATATTGCAACTGACTTTATAGCCTTAAACATAATAAAAATATAACTAAGTGCAAATAACAGTCTTAGAGAATAATGTTTATATGTGTAAGTGAACTAATATTCTAAATTTTGTTTTGTATATTAAATTGTATTTACATATTTTAGGGTATATTGATGAAAAGGTAGAATCAACCAGAAAGATAATTTTATTCTTTATATGCTTTGGTGAAATATCTTTGCGACATAAAATTTTGCAATTTTAATAATAGTGCAAAAAACAGTCTTAGAGAATAATGTTTATATGTGTAAGTGAACTAATATTCTAAATTTTGTTTTGTATATTAAATTGTATTTACATATTTTAGGGTATATTGATGAAAAGGTAGAATCAACCAGAAAGATAATTTTATTCTTTATATGCTTTGGTGAAATATCTTTGCGACATAAAATTTTGCAATTTTAATAATAGGGAATTTCATCCTGAACTTTCTATATTTTGTCTGTAGAATGATAATATAACTATTCTTCCTCCCAAGCTTAATTCTAGACAAAGTTTTAGCCCAACTTATTCTCAGGTTTTTAAATATTTTTGTATTAAAAATTAAAAAACTTAAAAACATCTGAAATTTTTTTGGATGATACAAATATAAATAATTTAAAAGTCACATTTCATGTGTATTTACCGTGTGAAAGACCAAATTAAGGACTTCAGGTGGAGATCAATGCATTGTATTTATCTTGTACAGCCAAGAATACAGTAACGTGATAAAATTAAATTAGATTATAAATAAATTTAATTAAATTTAACACAATATAATTAGAAAATAATGTGTATTTTTATCTAAATAACTTAGTGATCAGCATATAAACATTTTATAAGTTTCTTTCTCTTTCTTACTTCTGAACAATTAATATAAGGTGCACAAGGGGATGAAGTTTGATTATATTTTCTTTTTTTTTAATGTATTTTTATTATATTATGTTAGTCACCATGCAGTACATCCCCGGTTTCCGATGTAAAGTTCGATGATTCATTAGTTGCGTATAACACCCAGTGCACCATGCAATACTTGCCCTCCTTACTACCCATCACCAGTCTTCTACTTTCTGTGTGTGTGTGTGTGTGTGTGTGTGTGTGTGTGAGAGAGAGAGAGAAAGAGACAGAGAGAGAATCAAGTAAAAAGAGAGCAGCGTGAGGTGGATGAAGGATGAGGACATTGATTTGCATCCTGCCTTTTAAGTTCAAAGATGTTTTGGGGGAAGTCATAATGATGTACCCACATATGGCCATCACTTTTAAGAAAGTCTAAATAAATCAATAGTCTGATTTCTTTATATATTGCACCAAAGTTTTCTTTTTAATTTTTTTAAACCATTTTTTGGAGGATACATTATTTCAACTCAAGTTGTGGCTAAATGAGACAAAAACTTTTAAAGAGATGGTATAATTGGGAACTACCTTTTTGGAAAAGTTCCTTTGACTCGAATTAAGTCCACAGCTAAGAGCGGCCTGCTATGGGAAATTCTCCTTTTCCCCTGGACACAGGGCTCTACAGAGGCACTGTCCGTAAAGATATATTTCCCCAATTTAAGAAATGTCTTCCCTTCCTACACCTCTTTCTAAAATTAGCATAGTTATCTATTAATATTGCTGATTATTAATTTGATGCCTGATTTGAAGAAACGCTGCCTCATAAAGAGAATCAAGTTTCAAAAGGGATCCAGATTTTATAGCCTCCATTTCTGCTATAGTGGGATTCTAGGTGTGTAAAGGCTCTAAAAACGATAAATACATTTTATACATATTTTATAATATGATGCTGGATATAGTCCTATAAGTTACTCTTCAGTGTTGGCTATAAACATAATATAGTGCTCAATGGAACGCATATTCAAAACCAAGACTAATAAATACTAAATTGCATGGGTTTTTTTCAAATCACATATATTACACTACAAAATAAAATAAAATAAAATAAAAACAACCAAGAAACCTGTACATGCATTTTATAGCTCTTCAATAACAATATTTAAAACCACAGTGAGTCTATATCTTAATATCACATTTCTTGTGTAATAATCTATGAGGTAGCATAAAAATCAAAACTGCATCAGAGACTTTTGGTTTCTAGCCTGGTATATAAGGAACTTGGAAGTCACTACTCTTTAACAACCAGTGAGAAGTTGAACAATCTGAAAAATTGACAACTCTTCTTAGATCCTTCAGAGAAGCGAGGTCCTTGGGCAAACTTCTGCCCTCCAAGTCAGAGAGACAGATAGGCGGACACAGAGCTCTCCAGAAGGCAATCTGATACCTGATGGGGGAGTACAATGGGGAAGCGTGAACTCAGGTTTCATCTCAAGTGTTAAGTATGCAGAAGGCCTTCCTAGGCCATCTTTGCTAAAGCTCTCTTTCATCTTCATGAATCTCTGGCACAATTTCCATTTTATTTCCATTATGCTCACCAATCTTGTCAGTTACACTGTGTTTGTTGGTGTTTTATGCACCCAACTGGAACATGAGCCTCTTCAGGTAGGATCTGTGTTTGAAGATCTTATACTTATGGTCTGGAATGGTGCGAGCCACAGAGTAGATGTGTGATAAATACTGTAGAAGAAATGACTGAAAAGACAGTCATATAACAGGAGAGGCATGTGAGCTAGAGATAATGATTTTGGAACAAACGATATATAGATGGCAATTTAAAAACTTGAAAAAAAGAGACCCTCTGGAAGTGATATGAGAGTAAGATCCATGCAGTATCTATCCTGAGAATACCGTCCTCTAAGTGATGGGCAGAGGAAGTAGATCTTCCTTAGGAAGTGGAGAAAAAGCAAGGAACCTGAGGAGAGAACAGGAAGTTTCCTCCATCATCATCTTGGTTTGAGTTTTCCCAAGAAATGAGCCTGGATCAAGAATTTGGTTCATGCAGTATATCTGAAGGTGATCCCAGGACACAAAGAAGGAATAGGGAAGGCATGCAGAAAAGGGAGGATAGCCAGTAAAGGGTGCTTTAATGAGTGCCTGATTATTATTGGCCACAGAATAGAAGGATATCACTGGGGAGCATCTCACAGCATATAAAACACAGCTCAGAACTATTCTACTGAGGAACAAGGACACTGGGGTCCTTATCCACTATTCTCCATCACTCCATGGTAGGGGATTGCTTTATGGAACATTAGCTCCCTGTCACTTCTTTTTTTTTTTTTTTTAAAGATTTCATTTATTTATTTGACAGAGAGAGAGAGAGACAGCCAGCGAGAGAAGGAACACAAGCAGGGGAAGTGGGAGAGGAAGAAGCAGGCTCTCAGGGGAGCAGGGAGCCCGACATGGGGCTCTATCCCAGGACCCTGGGATCACACCCTGAGCTGAAGGCAGGCGCTAAATGACTGAGCCACCCAGGCGCCCCAGCTCCCTGTCACTTCTTACCCACCTCTTATGCACGTCTAGATGCTTCTGCATCCATGGACTGCCCCTAAGCAGAAGACATGGGTTCATGAGGAATGACACTGTAAGTATATTTGGAAACTATCTTCCACAGCCATAGGTAAGTTCTGGGTGGGCTTGGTTATCTTGAAAGGTAGTAATAGAGAACAACCCAGGAGTTATGAGACTCAGAGACAGGAGAGGTATCTTTGGAATGGATGTTTCAGGAGGATTATTTTTCACTAGAAAACATTGCTATACGTATAGAAAATTATAGATGTAGGTGGAGGAGCAGATGCTTGGAAGCCAGACTGAGTTCATTTTTAGCTCTTTCTTATCCTGTGGCCTTGGGCAAGTTACTTTTCTACTTGGTACCTTGGTTTTCTCACCTATAAAATGGCAATAATAATGCCACTCACTTCATAGTGTTATGAGAAAGATTCAGTGAGATTATATTTATTCTCTTGTATGCCAGTATCTCCAGGCATTCCAGTTTTACTCTATTATTTCATATTAAATCTTGAATTTTAAATGTTATTTTGTTATATTCTATCAAACAAGCAAGTATCAAATACAAAATATTCCAGGATGAGTGGGATTAAAATTCTGATTAATAATACTTGCTATATATGTTAGATGAAGATTATCAGAAAAACAATTAAACAATCGAGATATAATAAGCATCTCTATTTAGCGAACTTTGTCAGTAATCATCAATCTTGTATGCACATTGTCACCACAGAAAATGTAAAAATATTGATGTCTAAGCCCCATTTTCAGTAGATTTTATTTAACTGAGACCCTGAGGGAACTGACAAGTTAAGAAGCACTGATTTACCTAAGAGTCAAGATTTTGCAGGGTTTTAGAAACAGCCCTGTGAATATCAATTGCCATGACATATCCCCTGATATATTTTAAAGAGAATTTTATATAAATATAAATTTACTACAATATGCTACATATATTATTTTTCGAGATAAAATGTATGCATTAACTACGTTTTTATATTTTGGGAAGTCAAAAGAATTTGTCATCCTCCCAAAAGAAATGGTGAATTTTCTGCTTTATAAATATAAAATATTTCCAAGTATTAATTGAATAGGAGGAATCTGGAAGTTATTACATTTAAATTCCATTGACTAAACTTAAAACTTATGTCACAGGAGAGAAGAATAATTACTGTTATATCAAGGCAGACACACTTTGACAATGTACAGGCATATTTCTAATAACTGCCTTAGGAGTATTAAGAAGAGTATATGTAATTTCTGGATAGTGCAAAAAAAAAACCCCACCTATTTTCATCTTATGCATAGTAATGATAGTTATAACCATGAATTTTATTATCATAAAGCACTTTAGGAATCAGTGAAGAACAAAACAATTAAAAACCGTTCAAAATTTTAATCATGTATTAAATTAATTTTCTATGTGGCTGCTTATGCAAAATGAGAAATTCAATGGAAGGCTAAAATAAATAAAATTGTTTTCTTTCATTCTCCTTTCTTTAATTTATTGACGAACTTACCTTCATTCCTAGTCCAGTTGTTGTATCTTTCCCCAGCAATAGCCCCTCACTCTATAAACTTTTAAAAAGTACAGACCTATTTTCCAACATTTCCAAAACAAAAAAATACATTTGGAACATTCATGAGTTATGTTTTACAGAAGTAGATTTAGATAAACGGAAAGTCAATTCCATTTACAAAATTATCATTGCACTCTGCTGCTACATTACTTGTTATCAGGAGGGGCGCCTGGGTGGCACAGCGGTTAAGCGCCTGCCTTCAGCTCAGGGCGTGATCTCGGTGTTATGGGATCGAGCCTCACATCAGGCTCCTCCGCTATGAGCCTGCTTCTTCCTCTTCCACTCCCCCTGCTTGTGTTCCCTCTCTCGCTGGTTATCTCTATCTCTGTCGAATAAATAAATAAAATCTTTAAAAAAAAAAAAAAGGAAATCATCAGTTTGCTCTTCCTTTACTAACTCTCTTGAAACAAACTTTTTATAATACACTTGGTAATAGAATATTCTTCCCTAAAAAATAAAACATCATGAAGATTTCTGCCTCAGGTAATAGCGGAGTAGCTCATATTGGACTAACTCACCCTCAAACAGTAATGATAAACTCTTGGGGGAAAAATGAAAAAAATCCAAAGGAAGAGCAATCTCAAGCAAGTCACAGAGAAGTTGACATTTGAAAGAAGATAATAACACGGGGTAAGTTTCCAAGTTTCTGGCTTCCTATAGTTTTTCCCATGTGGAGTGCTAATGTCCTGGTAAAAACCTACAGTTTTACTGGTTGAGAAGTCAGAGCACAAAGTAAGAGGAGAATACAGACAGCAGTTGGAAAGTGAGAGGATAATTCTTTTTTTTTTTTTAAAGATTTTATTTATTTATTCGACAGAGATACAGACAGCCAGCGAGAGAGGGAACACAGCAGGGGGAGTGGGAGAGGAAGAAGCAGGCTCATAGCAGAGGAGCCTGATGTGGGGCTCGATCCCATAACGCCGGGATCACGCCCTGAGCCGAAGGCAGACGCTTAACCGCTGTGCCACCCAGACGCCCCGTGAGAGGATAATTCTATACAGAAGTTAGCCAAAGAGAGGGCTAACAACAAATTCTCCAATTTCTGACCAAATCATTGGTTGTTCCCTTAACTAAGTTTGTAAGAAATAGACTCCAAGTAACCCAGAAAATGCTAAAGAAACATAGCATACGTTCATTTCTGATGGTTGTAGGGGAGACAGAATTTGGAGTTTGAGTCCAGCTGAGGTAAAAGCTTGTTATGGAGGGGGAAAAAAATCAATACTCTTTGGAGGAATGTAACAGAATCCAATCTCTACAGGCTGTCATTCACAATGTCTGGGGTCTGATCCAAAATTAATGAACATAAAATAAAAGAAAAAAATGTAATTCATAGGAAAGAGAAAAACCAGTCAAGGGAGAATAAATGAGACATGTCCCAGATGTTGGAATCAATGAACACAAATGTTAAGACATCTATTATAACTATGCTCAAGGACATAAAGAAAATATATTGTAATGAATGAACATATAGAAAATCAGTGTGGAGAGATTGAAATTTTATTATGGCTATTTTAAATTTGTTCAAAAACTTAATGGAAAATAGTCAAAGAACTGAAGAAAAATATGGTCTCAAGGAGAAAACAAATATAAATTTCAGTAGAGAAAGATAAAGCAAAAAAAAAAAAACCTGATGAAATTTGAGAAGCAAATAATACAAAAAACTGAAGTAAAGTCACTAGATGGGCTTAACACCAGATTGAAGAAGAATAAAAAGAATCAGTAAATTTTAGGATAGACCAATAGAAATTATTCAACTTGGAGATGGAAAGATGGATAAAAAACTTAAACAAAAATAAATAAAGCCTCAGTGATCTATGTGGCAATATCAAGTTGTTCAACATATATAATATTGCAGTTCCAGAAGGAGAAGAAAAACTGGAGTAGAAAATAAAATTGGGGGGGTGGCGCCTGGGTGGCACAGCGGTTAAGCGTCTGCTTCGGCTCAGGGCGTGATCCTGGTGTTATGGGATCGAGCCCCACATCAGGCTCCTCCTCTATGAGCCTGCTTCTTCCTCTCCCACTCCCCCTGCTTGTGTTCCCTCTCTCACTGGCTGTCTCTATCTCTGTCGAATAAATAAATAAAATCTTAAAAAAAAAAGAAAAAAGAAAAGAAAATTGGAGAAATAATAACATTTTTGTGAAATATATAATTTATATGTTCAAGACACTAAGTAATCTGCAAGTAGAATAAATAAAAAGAAACTAATTGCCTTGGGAACAAAATAGTTAAACTGATGAAGACCAAAGTGAACTATAGAAAGTAGACAGAAAAAAAAGTATGCATACCATTCGAAGGAATAAAGATATGAAAAAGAGCTTATATCTCATTCAAGACAATGAAGAATTTGTCAACAGGAGAAAACTACATTCTAAGAAATGCTAATGTGAAGTTAGGCTGAAGAAAAATAAAGTGAGATAAAAAGTAGCATTTTCAAGAAAACATGAATAACACTGAAAATGTGAAAATATGATACATGTAAAAATTATCTATTGCTTCTCTTTACTTCTTTAAAACACATGACTGTTAAAGCAAAAGCAATGACATTGTGTTTAAAGGTCATGTGATATGAACATGCCATATCTCTATCTCTATCTATCTATCTATCTATCTATCTATCTATCTATATCACCTGAAGCATAACAATTCAGGCATGGCAAATGAAACCTTCTATTCCTAGATTATTGTATTTATAAGAAGTGAAGGCATTGTATGTGAAGGTCTCTCACAGTATGAACTCTAAGATGACATGATACTCAATGTGGAAAACCCAAAACACTCCATTCCAAAATTGCTAGAACTCATACAGGAATTCAGTAAAGTGGCAGGAAATAAAACCAATGCACAGAAATCGGTTGCATTTCTCTACACTAACAATGAGAGAGAAGAAAGAGAAATTAAGGAATCAGTCCCATTTAAACTGCACCCAAAACCATAAGATACCTCAGAATAAACCTAACAAAAGAGGCAAAGAATCTGTACTCAGAAAACTATAGAAAACTCATGAAAGAAATTGAGGAAGACACACCGAAATGGAAAAACTTTCCATGCTCATGGATTGGAAGAACAAATATTGTTAAAATGTCTATGCTATATAGAGCAATCTACACATTCAATAAAATCCCATCCAAATGCCATCAACTTTTTTCACAGAACTGGAACAAATAATCCTAAAATTTGTAGGGAACCAGAAAAGACCCCAAATAGACAAAGGAATGTTGAAAAAGAAAACCAAAACTGGTGGCATCACAATTCCTGACTTCAAGCCCTATTACAAAGCTGTAATCACCAAGACAGTATGGTACTGGGACAAAAACAGACACAGAGATCAATGGAACAGAATAGAGAACCCAGAAATGGACCCTCAAGTCTATGGTCAACTAATCTTTGACAAAGCAGGAAAGAATATCCAATGGAAAAAAGGCAGTCCCTTTAACAAATGGTGTTAGGAAAATTAGACAGCCACATGCAGAAGAATGAAACTGGACCATTTCCTTACACCATACACAAAAATAGACTCCAGATGGATGAAAGACCTAAATGTGAGACAAGAATCCATCAAAATCCTAGAAGAGGACACAGGCATCAACCTCTACAACCTTGGATGCAGCAACTTCTTGCCGGACACGTCTCCAAAGACAAGGGAAACAAAGGCCAAAAGAAACTACTGGGACTCCATCAAGATAAAAAGCTTCTGCACAGCAAAGGAAACAGTCGACAAAACCAAAAGACAACCAACAGAATGGGAGAAAATATTTGCAAGTGTCTTATCAGATAAAGGGCTAGTATCCAAATTCTATAAAGAACTTATCAAACTCAACACCCAAAGAACAAATAATCCAATCAAGAAATGGGCAGAAGACATGAACAGCCATTTCTCCAAAGAAGACATAAAAATGGCCAACAGACACATGAAAAAATGCTCCAGATCACTTAGCATCAAAGAAATACAAATCAAAACCACAATGAGATACCACCTCATACCCGTCAGAATGGCTAAAATTAACAAGTCAGGAAATGACAGATGTTGGTGAGGATGTGCAGAAAGGGGAACCCGCTTATACTCTTGGTGGAAATGCAAGCTGGTACAGTCACTCTGGAAAACAGTATGAAGGTACCTCAAAAAGTTGAAAATAGAGCTATCTTATGACCCAGCAATTGCACTACTGGGTTTTTACCCCCAAACATACCAATGTAGTGATCCAAAGGGGCGCCTGCACCCCAAAGTTTATAGCAGCAATGTCCACAATAGTCAAACTGTGGAAAGAGCCCAAAAGTCCGTTGACAGATGAATGAATAAAGAAGATATGGTATGTAATACTACTCAGCTATTAAAAAAATAAAATCTTGCCATTTGCAACAATGTGGATGGAACTAGAGGGTATTATGCTAAGTGAAACAGGTCAATCAAGGAAAGACAATTATATGATCTCACTGATATGTGGAATTTAAGAAACAAGGCAGAGGATCATAGGGGAAGAGAGGAAAAAATGAAACAAGATGAAACCAGAGAGGGAGACAAAATCATAGGAAACAAACCGAGGGTTGCAGGAGGGGAGGTGGGTGCGGGGATGGGGACATGAGTGATGTGCATTAAGGAGGGTGCAAGATGTAATGAGCACTGGGGGTTATGTAAGACTCATGAATCACTGACCTCTACCTCTGAAACTACTAATCTATTATATGTTAATTAATTGAATTTAAATTAAAAAAATCACTGCAAAATATGATGCAAAGCAGTATGGCTAGCAAGTCAATGGATATTCATGCCTCACGCTACATAAAAATGAACTAAAATTGGATCAGGGACCTCAGCGTAAAACTTAAAAATAGAAATTTTCTTTAAAAAATAGAATAGAATCTTAATGACTTCAGGTTAAAGATTTCTTATCAAGAACACAATATGGATGAGCCATAACAGAAACAAAATTGTATTAATCAATTAAAAATGTCGGTTCTTTGAGTTTTATGAAAATAAGAACCAAAAAGAGCCACAGACTGGGAGAAAATATTTCCAAAATATATCCCTGATAAACAACTGGTAACAGAATATGGAAAGAACTCCCAAATTAGAACAAACAAACAAAACAGATACAACAAAACGATGAAAACAAAAATGGTGATATAGGTGATAAATTTGCTTTACATTGTTAGTCTTTAGAGAAAAGCAGGTTAAAATCACAATGAAAGAATCCCGCATGCTCGTAAGATTAATCTTGCACTGGGTGTTATACGCAGTGAATCATGGAACACTACATCGAAAACTAATGATGTACTGCATGGTGACTAACATACCATAATTAAAAAAAAAAGAAGAATCTTGTACCTCTCAAAACAAAAACAAAAACAAAAACGAAAACAAAGAAAATTGACTGCAGGCAAAGCTGGACCAACTAGTGCTCAGACTTTGCTGATTCTCTGAGTTCCCTTCATGTCTCCTGTCATCCAGGATAATAATACTAATGAAAGAAACATACTTGGAAAAGAATGTTGAAATTTTACCAGTGTGCTTACCATCCATATTTAAATTTATCTAGTTGAAAATGTGTTTCAAAAAGTAATTTTACATTCTTTTTCATACATATGAATGTTGAGATAAAATATATTTTAAGTTAAAATGACATCAGCAGCGCCTGAGTGGCTCAACCAGTTGACATTTGGTTTTGGCTCAGGTTGTGATCTCAGGTTGTGAGATCGAGCCTCACGTCAGGCTCCGTGCTCAGCGCAGAGTCTGTTTGAGATTCTCTCTCCCTTTCCCTCTGCCCCTCCCCCTACTTGGGCGTGCTCTCTCTAAAATAAATAAATCTTTAAAAAAAAAAATAAAATGACATTAATACTACTGCATTTTTCCTACATAACTAGGTATTCCCTTTTTATTCTTGGAACATACTGGCTATTACTTTATATTTCATTTTTGTATGATTGATATATTCACATAATTTAAAATCCATAAATGGATATACAATGAAATGTGATTTTGTTACCTTTAGTATTATGTATATAATCTGTTTACTTAAGCAGTCCCACTGGGAATATTTAGGTTGGCCCCCACATTTCGCTATCCTAAGCAATGCTTCACTGAGAATCTTTGTAAATATATTGTTTTACATGTATGCAGGAATATAAAGAGAATGCTCTTTAGAACTGTTAGATCAAAGGGCATATGCATTTGCAGTTGTGATACATATATTTCCAAATTACCCTTCATGGAAGTTGTACCAATTCATATTCTTATCAACAATCCACTAGAAGCTGGCTTAATTTCAAAAAAATGTCTTGATTCTCCATAGCAAGAATTTCTGTCGTTCTTCGCTTCCAGCAGATCGCAGCAAACTCAGTCCAGTTAGGACAACTTCCAGCTCCTCTGGTACATATAGATTTGCTGTGAGAGTACAAGGCACCAACTCCTATGCGAGTTTTAAAATTCTTGAATATGCCACGATGAGGCATGATGCCCCCAGCAGCATGGTCTTGGGGGGTTTTCCCTGGCCTGTTACCATCTCAGCTGTGAGATGAAATCCAAACTTTTTGCAGGGGATACATCAGCATTAGAGTGTGAGTGGAGGAGAAGAAAAATGAGGTCAAAGAAGACTGTTCTAGAACAGTAGTCTCAGTTAATAAGAGCTGCAGGCAGTTTTATTCGGCACAACTCTAGGGGGAGTATGCTGCTAGCATCTGCAGGGTAGAGGCCAAGATGTGCTAAGCAGCCTACAGGAGAGCTGTCCAAAGCAAAGAATGATCTAGTGCCAAATGTCAATGGCATGAGGTTTGGAAGTCCTGATATTTAAATATTTATACACACACACGACACCCAGAAATTATTGAAAGTGGGTGCTTTGTTTGTTTGTTTTTAGAGAAGGGACCAGAGTCACTAGCAGTGGTTGGAAATAACAAGTAAGGAGAGTGACTTTTCCTTGTTTAGAGTCTATACGTCTATATCTTTCAAAAAAAGTAATAAATGGCATATTGGCATCTTACTTTTGAAAATAAAAAAGAACCATACCCAAACCTCATACAGTATTTTTGAGTTCAGTAAAAGTATTTTATTGATTCATATTGTGGTTGACAAGCATTTATTTTTGCAGCATTAACTATTAAATCCTTAAACAGTTTAGTCTTTAATAATGTTTCCCTAATGCAGTAAGTTGCCCAACCGTTTTATTTCTTTTGGCTACTGGGTTAATATTTACCTTTCTTTTCCTTGTATGTTTCAGGATTTACCTCCCAGGTCCAGTAGGTAAAGATGCTGTCCTGCTTAGTTTTTAATTATCATCAAATTTGTGGACTGAGTTGCTATGGCAACGACATAAAAACTCCAGAAGGGGAAAGGTGATGATAGAATCAATTTACTTTGTTTTCCATATACTGACAACTGAATAGCCTTGGAAAATAAAGCAGGTCTTCCACAGGTGATTCATTCTGGGTTTACTTGACGTATTTATACAAGCAGGGCGTAAGAGTGATTGGTAATGTGCTTCCCTATGTTGTAAGATGCTTTCCAGAATAGGGCTTCCTCACCTCAAAGGAGAGATAGTGGACCTTCTGGGAGCAAGGGGACCCTGAGGTTTCAGGGGTCACTCCTTCCAGAGGCCCCCAGGATCAAGGGCGTTCCCCACTGGCATTGTCTCCATCACCCCAGGACCTAAGACAGCTCTCCACCTTTGCCCTCATTCTCACCTTTGCTCCAGCCCCAGTCTGTGGGCTCCCTAGGGCTCCACCTGCACTAGGCAGAGGCAGGTGTTTTTTGGCTCCACTGGCCAGGGCTTCCCAATGTTGCCCATAGAATCAATGTTATTCCAATCAAACTCTCAGCAATATTATTTTATGGGTACTGACAAGCTGATTCTAAAGTTTATATGGAGAGGCAAAAGACCCAGAATGCCCGGGCAATACTAAGAGAGGAACAAATTTGGAAGACTGATGATACCTGACTTCAAGACTTAATATAAAGCTACAATCATCAAGATAGGGTGATACTGGAAAAAAAAAAAAAGACAAATAGATCAGTGGAATAGAATAGAAAGCCTAGAAATAGACCCTCGTAAATACAGTCAACTGATCTTTGACAAAGGAATAAAGGCAACACAATGGACAAAAATGGTGCTGGAACAAATGGACATCCATATGCAAAAAATGAATCTAGACCCAGGCCTCACGCCTTTCCCCAAAACTAACTCAAAATAGATCATAGACTTAAATGAAAAATGCAAATCCATTAGGCTAGAATAGAACATGGAAGAAAACTTGATGACCTTAGGTAGGGTGATAACAACATCCAACAGCATTTCGTTTCACCAAATGAAAGAAATAATCGATAAGTTGGTCAAATCAAAACCTTCTGGTCTATGAAAGACAATGCTGAGACAATGAGAAGACAAGTCATAGACTGGGAGAAAATATTTACAAAATACACATCTGATATGGGACTGTTACCAAAATATACAAAAACTCTCTTAAAACTCAACAGTAAGTAAGCAGACAACTCAATTAAAAAGTGGGCCAAAGACCTTAACAGACCTCTCACCAAATAAGATACAGAGATAGCAAATAAGCATAAGAGAAGATGCTCCACATCATATTTCATTAGGAAAATGCATATTAAAAGAATAAGATACTGCTACACGCCTATTGCAATGGTCAAGAAGGGGGGGTAATCAGAAGGGGGAATGAAGCGTGGGAGACTATGGACTCTGAGAAACAAACTGAGGGCTTCAGAGGGGAGGGGGGTAGGGGAATAGGATAGGCTGGTGATGGGTAGTGAGGAGGGCACGTATTGCATGGTGCACTGTGGTGTTATATGTAACTAATGAATCATCGAACTTTACATCAGAAACCAGGGATGTACTGTATGGTGACTAACATAATATAATAAAAAAATATTAAAATAAAATAAAATAAAATAAAATAAACACCCCCTCCCCCCCAAAAAAAAACATAATTAGGCTAAAACCTTAGAGAACTTTTTAATTACCTGATATGTTTGTAATAAAGAGGAAGGTTTAAAAAAAAAATCCAGAACATTGACAATACCAAATGCAGACAAGGGTGTGGAGTAATAGGAACACTCATTCATTGTTGGTGGAAATGCAAACTGGTACCACCACTTGGGAGATAGTTTGCTGGTTTTTTATAAAACTAAACACACTCTTACCATACAATCCAGAAACTGAGCTCCTTGGTAACTACCCAAATTTGTTGGAAATTTATGTCTACACAAAAACTTATACACGGATGTTTATAACAGCTTTCTTCATAATTGCTAAAACTTGGAAGCTACCAAGATGTCCTTCAGTAGGTTCATGGATAAAAAAAAAATGGTTGTACATCTGGACCATGGACTATTATTTAGCACTAAAAAGAAATGAGGTGTGAAGCCATGAAAAGACATGGAAGAATCTTACAAGCATTTACTAATAAAGAAACCAATCTGAACATGCTACATAGGGTATGATTCCATTTACATAAAATTCTGGGAAAGTCAAAATTATGGAGACAGTAGAAAGATGAGTGTTTGCTAGTGGTCAGAGGCTGGGGATGAGGGATGAGTATGCAAAATGCAGAGGATTTTTAGGGCAGTAAACATCCTGTGAATGATACTATCATGATGAATGACGTCATTTACATTTATCTCCACCAATAGCATGCGAAACACTGAGAGTCAATTGTAATGTGAAATATGGACTTTTGTGTCAATATAGGTTAATCCTTTGTAACAAATATACCATTCTGGTGGGGCATATTATTAGCAGGGGAGGCTATGTATGTGCGAGGGCAAGGTGCATATGGGAAAGTTCTGTACCTTCCCTTCAATCTTGCTTTGGATTTTATACTGCTCTGAAAGAATAAAGTCTTAATGAAAAACTACATCATAATCTAGTTGAGTCCAAAAAAAGACTTTTTATGAGTACAGATTAAAGAATGGTGAAAATCAACTGATAAAGAAAAACAGAGACATAAGATGGTGGCTAACTTAGGTGATGGGTATGTTAATTAGGTGATGGGTATGTTAATTAGGTGATGGGTATGTTAATTAGGTGATGGGTATGTTAATTAGCTTGATTGTGTTGGTCACTTCACGATGTATACGTATATCAACACATCAAGTTGTATACCTTGTATGCATGCAATTCCTATGGGTCAATTATACCTTAATAAAACTGAAAATTTATCCAAAAAAGTCTTTAATTAATTTATTAATTTTAATTTTAATCTTATTTTATTTAAATATATATATATAATATATATATATACCACCTCTTCCTTATCCATCTGTTTTTTTAAAAGATTATCTATTTATTTATATTATTTATTTGACGGAGAGAATGAGAGAGAGAATGAGAGCATGGGGGGGGGAGTCAGAGGGAGAAGCAGACTCCCTGCTAAGCAAGGAGCCTGATGCAAGACTCAATCCTGGGACTCCAGGACCATGACCTGAGCCGAAGGCAGTTGCTTAATCAACTGAGCCGCCCAGATGACCCATGGTTTTTTGGTATTTTTTTTTTTTGATTTTTTTTTAATAATAATATTTTTTTATTATATTATGTTAGTCACCATACAGTACAACCCTAGTTTTTGATGTAAAGTTCCATGATTCATTACTTGCGTATAACACCCAGTGCACCATGCAATACGTGCCCTCCTTACTACCCATCACCAGCCTATCCCATTCCCCCACCCCCCTCCCCTCTGAAGCCCTCAGTTTGTTTCCCAGAGTCCATAGTCTCTCATGCTTCATTCCCCCTTCTGTTTGCCTGCACTTTCTTCTTGCCTTTCTTCTCCTACCGATCTTCCTACTTCTCATGTTCCATAAATGAGTGAAACCATATGACCCATCTTTATCCATCCATTGATGGACATCTGGACTCTTCCCATATTTTGGCACTGTGGACATTGCTGTTATAAACATTGGGGTGCATATTCCCCTTCAAATCATTATTTTGGTATCCTTTGGTTTAATACCTAGTAGTGCAATTTTTGGTTCATAGTGTAGTCCTATTTTTAACTTTTTGAGGAACCTCCATACTACTCTCCAGAATGGCTGCACCAGTTTGCATTCCCACCAACAGGGTAAGAAGGTTCCCCTTTCTCTGCATCCTCGCCAACATCTGTTGTTTCCTGAGTTGTCAATTAAAAAAAAAAAAGTCCTTTAAAATTCTTTAGGAGCACCCAGGTGGCTCAGTCAGTTAAGCATCTGACTCTTGATTTTGGCTCAGGTCATGATCTCAGGATCCTGGGATCAGGCCCTGCTTCATGCACTGTGCTCAGCTTGGAGTCTGCTTGTCCGTCTCCCTCTGCTCCTCCCCCTGCTTGTGCGCTCCCTCTTTCAAATAAATAAATAAATAAATAAATAAATAAATAAATAAATAATAAATGAATCTTTAAAAAAAATTAAACAAAATTCTTTAGCAAGACTGACAGATGATAAGTTTTTTTCACTGTTTGATAATCTGAAATATATCTCACCTTCATTAATAAAATGCAGTGTGGCTGCATAGACAGCTCCAGGATGAGACTTATTTTCTCTTAGCACTTTGGTGATGCAATTCTCTGCTTTTTGGCTCCTGTTTCTGTGCCCAAGGAGCCATTCTTTGCATTGTTTCATTAGGTGATTCTTCTATTCTCTTTTTATTCTAAGATATCTCTCCATCTTTTCTTTTGTTTGTATCTTTCATTATAATATGCAAAAGGTATATTTCTTTAAAAAAAACCCTTGTTGGTATAGGTTATGATTCCTGTATTGGTAGATTGATCTATTCCATCTTTGTGAAAAAAATCTCAGCTTTTTTTTTTTTTTTTAATTACTTCTCTGCCATTGTCTTCTCCCTTTCTGGGATTCTGGTTGTTTATATGTTAGACTTTTTCAATCTCCTCCATGGATTTTAACCTCTTGTGACAGATCATGTTTCCTAAAGATGACACACAAGCTCTTGTACAATGTGATCTTGACATTCACCCTACCCAGTGGTGGGATGTATGCATGCTTCCTGCCTTTGAAATCGGGTGGATCTTTGTGACTGTCTCAGCCGTAAGACCATAGCAGTCATGGTGTTAGCTGACTTCCAAGACTAGATCATGACAATGACACACACTTTTAGAATACTTGCTTCTGGAGCCTAGCCTCCGCAACATGGGGAACCCCAAATATGTTCTCATATTTGGGTGGGCAGATAGAACCCCATGTGTGGGGGCCATATGTAGCTGTTCTGGTTGATGGCCCAATTTAGGTACAAGCTTATAACCATTATTACCCATCAGCCATGTGAGTGAAGATGCCCCAGATAATTTCAGCCACCAGCTAAAGTCACCCTCTTTATGAGTCTGTCCTGATGGAAGCCCCAGACATCACTGGTCAGAGGCAAACCACCTCTGAACAAACTACTGACCTTCAGAATCCATGAGTATAATGAAATAGTTGTTTCAAGCTGCTAAGTTTTGGGATGGGCTATTAACGTTACAATAGAATCTGGAATACTTCTGTGACATCTGTTACTACGCCTTGCCTCACTATATTCTGCATAATATCTTCAATTCTATCTCCAAAGACACCAACTCCTTCTTCAGCCTAGCCTAATGGACATTAAATGCAGCAGCTGAAGTTTTATTACTAGCGACTACATTTTTCATCCTGATGTAATTTCATTATTTTTCAAAACTGCTTTGCCATTTCTAATAGTATACTGCTGCTTAATATTTGATTTCATATCCTATTTTTTTAAGATATTTTATACATAGCCCTTTACACTAGCATTGTAATTTTGATATCTGAAGCCTTTTGAGAGAGTTTATTTACTTTGGATTGTGTCTACTGCCTGTAGCTCCCTGGTGGCTTGTTTCTTTTTGCAGTTGGTGGTATAAAAGTTTCCCCCGTTGATTAAACTTAATCACAGAAGTGCTGAGGGGCCGCAGTGTGTCACTGTCATAAGGGACAGGCGGGGCTAGGTAGGGAGAGAGAGTGCGCTCCCTGATCAGGCTCACAAAAATTCAAAAATTCTGGAGATGAAAGGACACCAGAGATGAGGGAACAAACCAGACCATCCTGTCCTAGGCGTCAGAGGTGGGGTCTTGTTATAACAGCTACTTGTGACCAACAAAATTGTGGACCCTAAAAAGGAAGTAAGACATTAAAGATGTTATCGCTAATCCTTGCTCAATGGTGATATCAATAGAGATGTTAAAAGGATTTGAGTTCCCTGGTTAGCTTTCTTTAAAAGACCAGCCCTGAAGGCCCTGAGTGGCAACCCTGTGGGGAACTCTCTCCCTCCTGACTTACTAAAATTCTATCGCTTTACTCACTCTCCTTTGTCCACGAGATTCATTCTTCCACTCTGTGAGACAAGAACCTAGCTCTCCCACTTCAACTATACTCAGAGAGAGAGTCAGATGTAGGTCTTGATCTTTCACGGGTCCTGGCTTAATTTCTAAAACTAGACCTAGGGTTGGCATTTTTCCAGGGCAAACCCAGGCTTTCTATTTTATATATGATAAAATTATATAATATATATATCCTGAAATTTTAAATTTCTTTTTGCTCTTTGGATATTTACTTTACATCTCTAGGAGCTCCAGAATACACTTAAAGTGTATGTATTTCAATTTATCCAAGAGCTAATCGTGTCATGGTTAGTCTGCCATATTGCCAGAAGCAGAAGTCCGCGGAAATCATTAGGCACAGACGCAGATATAGTTACAGACATAGGTTAGTTATAGAGAGAGATATTTAATACAGAACCTTCCCCAGTGAGTGTTATTTGCATGGCTCACATCTGTGCATCAACAAGGAGCACATAGAATGATTTGCAGGTGCATTTAGCAACAACAAAAGAGAGATCAAAGGCTTGTTCATGTGGATTAGTAAAGAATACAAGTTTTGATCAATAAAAAGGGCAGAAGACTGAAAGTTTGAAAGCCCATAAATTAGAAATGTGATACTGGCTTTATTCTTTAATGACTCTTGATTCTTTTCTCCTAATTTTCTAATTGTACTTTTAGGAGAATTTGAATAGGAGAATAAAAAATGGATTATAAAACTCACTTCAGATGTTCCTCTAGTTCTAAGTACATGAGAGCTGAGAAGTTACCAATAATTATCCTCCTCACACACAGGCATTAAATAATTCTCTTTTAGTTTATATTTTGAATTTATAGATTAGCTCTAACTATGTATCTTTCTATGTAAGAGATTAAATGATTTTTTAATTTGACCTTTTCAATGGCACAGGAACTTAAATATTTGCATTGGTACTGCTGCTTTGGGATATATTTCATTTGTTATTATATAAAATATTGTTCTGTCCATTATCTGTAGTTCTGTAGAGTTTAGTTTGTTTTCTGCCTAAAATAATAAGGAATACACTGTGGCAGTCATGGTTAGATTTTCTTTGCCCATTTCAGCCTTCCAGAGCCACTTGCGAAAGAGAAGGACAAGGAGAGTTATTTTGCACTCACATTAAAGATTATACGCAGCTTCTAGGATAAATTGGAAGATGGAATTCAAGCTGTTAAAACTTGTTGGGTGCTGGTCTCAGTCTATCAACAACCATGGGTGTGGTTGGACCAGCCCTTGTGGTCCTTAGGATTGCAAGATATCCTCAGCAACAACCATCAGGAAATGTTGGGAGATGTTATTCACAGGGCCTGAAACTTACAAGGCGGCCCTGAGGCCACACAGTGAGGTTGATGGTAGAGAGTGCAGATCTGGGGTTTTGCTTTTATTAGTGTTGAGGGTGAAGGCCTAGGGTCTCACAGACCCACGCTTTGTTGGTAAATTCATTTATTTATTTAAAAAGGCTTTTATTTATTTAGATTCAATTAATTAACATAGAGTGTATTATTAGTTTCAGAGGTAAAGTTTAGCGATTCATCAGTTGCGTATAACACCCAGTGCTTATTCCATCCAGTGCCTCCTTAATGCCCATCACCCAGTTACCCCACCCCCCCCACCTCCCCTCCAGCAACCCTCAGTTTGTTTCCTAGAGTTGGGAGTCTCTTATGGTTTGTCTCCCTCTCTAATTTCATCTTATTTTATTTTTCTCCCCCTTTTCCTATGATCCTCTGTTTTGTTTCTTAATGATAATTGGCTTTAAATCATGAGAGAGAAAATTAAAGCATGGGGAAGAGAAAAAAGAAGTGGCCCAAAAGGTCAGTTATGGAACTTAACCAAGATCTCTAAAACAAAGGAGCCTGTTGGTGGGGGAGGGCATGGAGGTAGGGTGGGGGAGTGGCCTGGCTCTTTGCAGTGTAGCCCTCTTTGAAGTGGGTGCCGGGCAATCCAAGCTTACTTAAGTCAAGCACTTACACTTCAGAAAGGAAAAATCCTACTGTCTGGGTTTATAAACCAGAATTAATCAGCTCCTTTCAAAAATCACTAGACTAGTTTTTAAAAGACACAGAACACAAATACGGTAAGTATAAGAGAAGTGACAACAGTAAGAGGGTTTGGGAAACTAGAGAAAGACATTAATAGCTGACTGACCTGGGACGACTTGTGGATTATAGAACTGAAGAAGGGCTCCGCTGTAAGAAGGTGGGGAGAACAGCTGGGAGCCCTGGCTGACTCCATTCTCATGGTACACTCTTCACATGACACACCTGCACCACCCAGTGCATCAGAACATGGGGCCCAGGGGGCCAAAAGAAGGATAACTTCTGATACGTTGTCAGTATCCTATAAAATCTGACCCATGGTTGGGGGCAACAACTTCAAGATGAAAAGTGAATTCGAAATGTGATGAAAAGTGAATACAGCTGGACTGAAAGAGCTATTAAGAGAGGGGGACAGAGGGAGAGGGAGCAGAGGGGGAGAGCCAGAGAGGAGGGAGGGACAGAGGGAGGGACAGAGGAAGGGAGAGAGAGATGGAGGAGGGAGGGAGGGTAGGGAGAGTG
This sequence comes from Ursus maritimus, assembly GCF_017311325.1. Classification (NCBI taxonomy): domain Eukaryota; kingdom Metazoa; phylum Chordata; class Mammalia; order Carnivora; family Ursidae; genus Ursus; species Ursus maritimus. The sequence continues at coordinate 56,715,594 of NW_024423897.1, forward strand.
GGAGGGAGAGAACACTGGTCTGATTCCATAATTAAAAACCAAGAAATGCCTTTTCATAAGGAAAGACTTACACTGTGGTCTGGTTCCATGGAGAGACTGTGAGGATCCACACGGAATTTGATGTTTATACGGAGAGGCCGCAAAGGCACTAGGCAGCCATACCAAGGCCCCTACTCACTTTGACTCACCTGGATGCAGGTATGGATAGAGAAAATGTTAAAAAAAATTCAGACAGCAACCATGCCAACTTGAGGACAATTCAGTGGGAACCTTTTCAGACTACCCACAAACAAAAGTGTTTTAAAGTTTTCTCTCTCGCTCTCTCCATGCATTAAGAACCACGTTGCTTTAAATATTAATAACTGAAAGGAGTTGAGTATTTTTCCCCCTCAAGCTTTTCAAATAAAATTCACTGTTGGCTTGAAAACAGAGAGAGAAATTTTAGGCCAAAGGCTATTTTTTTTTTCAAGAAGTTATCAGTGGCTAAGAACAAGAATTTAGTACAAAAGTCAGTCCCCAAACATAGCTAATTGCAGTTCACAGGCTTTTTATGCACTTTCATAACAGAATGCAAGCAGGAAATTAAACTACAAAACACTCTAAGGGAGGAAATGGAGAATTTTTTTATAATAAGATGAGTTTTCTCATTCAAACCTAGAAGTTGAATTTATTTGCCAATATATCTAAACTGACGAATGCTTCTATGTTCCAGAAATCATATATTTATATAATTTTATAATTTATAAATTATGTAAATTTAGTTATATAATGTTTCTGTATATTTCTGATGATAAATAATAAAATTCCAATCAACACAGAGAAAGTAACAGTCTCTCATAAACAATGCTCCCAGGTGCTCAGACTCCCTCTCTCTTCAAGCTCTTCTATAATAGGATTTTTCTCCCAGTGCTATCATTACATAGGGATCCAGGAGGTGCCTAGCACTACATTTCATTGCATAAATGCACTATATATTTTTTTGGTGTGGGGGAGGGCAGAAGGAGAGGGAGAGACTCTCAAGCAGACTCCACACTGAGTGCAGAGCCTGACACGGGGCACGATCTCACAATCCTGAGATCAGGACCTGAGCTGAAATCAAGAGTTGGATGCTTAACGGAGTGAGCCACCCAGGCACCCCCACACAAAATATTGTTTGATCAGTCTCTTATGGAAAGACTTTTAAGTTGTTTCCAATTTTTGATGTGATGGAATACGTTGCAGTGAAATCATTTTGGAGCTTCTTTGAGTACTTTTTCTATTAAGAGACAGGAAGTACAATTTTTGAGTCAAGGGGCAAATGTGTTTTCTATAGGATTACTATTCATCCTGCAGTTTCCTTCCCATCTGCTGCCCTGACCTTACTAAAACCCTCTGGGCACCGACCAGCATTATAGTGGCCTCAGTGGGGCTCAAATGAAAGGACAAAAAGGGAATCCATCAGAAGCCCCAGAACTCTGTCTCTAGAGTGTCCTCTATTTTGATAACTGGGGCAATTTCAGGATAGGCGGAGGTCAGGGGCAGCCAGGGAAAGTGTGGCCAGGGGCAAGGCTAGAAAAGACAACAGGGATGAGCACATTGCGGTTCTTCCCGGCTACATCACAATACTGGACTTGACTTTGAAGTCTATGCGGGGGTTTTGCAGGATTCTGGACTGCCAGGGATGTGATCACATGTGTGCTTTACACATACCACCATGGCAACAGTGTGGCCCAGCATTTGGGTAGGATAAGATGAATGGCAGTGAGGTGGAAGGAATCCATTGCCCTGAGAATTTCTGAGGGATGTAAGTTGCCTAGAGGAGCTTTGAGGAGAAGACTGCCCTACATGGCTGAATATAAACTGAGGTAGTTTTAAAGCTCTAAACTTTGGTCACCCCACTGCACAGAAGTGATACCTGAAATAGTGTTCAGGGCATATTGGCTTGGGTAGCCCCTTTTGTTGTCATGGAGAGCAGAGCGCTTATGTTAACAGTCCCACCAGCAACAATGGAAGGGGAAGAAATGAGTTCCCCTAGAGAGATGGCCATTGCCATTAAAGATGGAGGAAGGAGATGCTGGATGCACAGAACTCTTCGCCACCCGGTGGAAGGAGGGAAACAGAAGCAGGGGATCAGGTCTCACACCACTCCAGTGCTTAGGTGGTAGAGACCAAGAAAACATTGCACATACAGTGGCTGAGCTCAGAAAACAGAAACCCTGAAAGAGAAAGAGAAAATTTTAGCTCCTTAAATTGTGTGTAGTGGTATATCCTGATCATATCCCTCATCTGGGACTCACTTCCTTGTCTGTCAATACACAATAACAATTTATTACAGGGAGTCATGGGAAGGTGGGGATGGGACCCATACATGAAGGTGGCAGGAATTTTGCGTGTACTTTCAGTAGACTGGTGGATTGAGTTGAATTAAAACTTGCTTTCTAAAGACAGATGTGTCGGTAAAGACTGAAAACATAGATTAATAGAGAAACATCCTCTAGGACATCTTCACTGTGAAAAAATTATCTATATTTCCAGACTTTATGGATGCCCTGAGATGTACAAAATACGCCATAACAGAAATGCCCTTAATAAATAGCTTTGCTTAAATGCAAGGGAAACACTGTGGTCAAGAAGTGTTAAGGATCTCAAGCAAGATGATATAGGAACTGGATATAGGCCCACAAAGGATAAGATTCTAAATACCATGGCGAGACAAGTTTTGTGGGCTTGAGTCTACCCAAGAAGAGGAAACAGAGCTGATTCCCTGACATACGACTGGGATCTTTCAATGCTACCAGTCTAATCATGTCAGGAAAACCACTGCCCCAAAAGAGTTTGCTCCTTCCTGTGCCTCCATGATAAGAGGCCCACTGTCCCCTGGAGAACAGGGTTGTTGACTCTAGTTCATTGCTGTATCCAGCCTAAAGCAGTGTCTCACGCATTGTAGGTGCTCTGCAAATTGTTGCATTCTGGAACACTCTCTATTGAGTCCTTGCCACACAGAGGTGTGGAGTCTGAATTTGCATTGCCTGCATGGATCAGGAATCCTAACCTGAGACAGTACCATAAAAAGCAGCCCTGGATTGACAAAAGCAATAACTCTAGCAGAATCAAGGTAAAACCTCTCTGACTTGTTCACTTCCATGGAGCACACCTTAGTAAAAAGAAATCACTGCTAAATCCACATAAAGAATATGATGATAAGAAAGGAGATCCAGTTTGGGACAAAAGACATAAAACAAAGGGAGAAAATTGTTTGGGTTTTGTATTATGTACCTGGTTTAAAAGCCAGTAAGTAGGAAGTGAGGGACAGTGGAAGGTAAAGATACAGATCTTTAGATGAAGACATGTGGCCGTTGAAAGTAAGGTGGGTAGGAAATTTACATCATATGGGGTGGGGGGGCAGGAACAATCTGCAACAGAAGAGAAGGGAGAAGAAATACGAGCATGTGGCCATTGAAAGTAAGGTGGGTAGGAAATTTACATCATATGGGGGGGGCAGGAACAATCTGCAACAGAAGAGAAGGGAGAAGAAATACGAGTAATTACCACTGGTCACCAAGGAGCTCCCACTGTGAGGGAGGAGCAGATATTGAAGGCTAGAGGAATAGGGGAGTCTCAGAAGCTCCTAACACATGAGGTGGGCACCTTACATGGGTTCAGTATGGGAAGATTTCCTTGCAGGAGTGTTTGCGAGCAGGTCGTGGAAGAGTCCCTGGGGTTGGCCAAGATAGGAAAGAAAGCACAGCTTGGAGGTGGATGTGTGTGTTGGAGCTTGGGGTGGGGGCAGTAGGAAGGTGGTTTTATTCATCATAGGGCTTCTCAAATGTTTTGCTGAAATCCCTGATAGTGTTGGGAACTGAATGGCAGTGGGGACACTCCACAGAGGTTCTGAGGACATAACCTAAGCAATCCTTATGCCTATGGGATCAAGGGATCTCTCATTACAGTTCCGTCTTTTATCACATGTGCAGATGCATTCTACTTCCTAGCATTCCTGGTATTATTTTAGTTTAAAAGATGATGTTCTTAATATTTGCAAGTTTTACTGCCTAACATTTTATCAAAAATTTTGAGATAGATCAGTGTTCTAGTATCATAAACCACGTTTAGCCTGTGGCTGCTGGCCACATCTTTGTACTCTTGGACTCAGAGGCCCCAGCTGGGAGATGATGTTTTCAGCACTATCTGTTTCCTCTCTCCTCCATCATCCCCCAAACTTTGGCAACATATTTAAGTCAGTCTAATTGTCTGTGGATCATTTGGGAGCATGAGTGAAATGGAGTCGATTTGATAAATGGCTGGTTTAATGAGAACGGATTTTGTTATTCAGGCCAAACTAACATTTTGCTTTTCTTGGGGAAGTAAAGGAATCTTATCTACCTAGTTTACACATTTTTTTCTGAAATAAATTGATATTGTGGTCCATCTACAAATATGCTGCTATCTTTCTAATAAGACTCCATCTTTTAGTGTGAAATGTTCCCCACAGAGAAGGAAATGCCTCCAGTTGAAGAGAAGTCAAAGCTTCTTTTGATGATGGCAGGTGCACTAATCTCCATCCTGAGGCAAACGGGACAAATGGTTTTGATTCATGGGGGATGGTACCCTTAGTGACTATTTTTAACAATATATGACAAACTGGGTTCGAAATTCCTGAAATAATACTTCTCAACTCAAAACGAAAGGGAAGTTTTTGGTATATTAGAGTTGCTAACAGACAGTTGTCACAGAGGTATTTTGATGGAAAGATTAAGAACACTACTCGTTACTCCCTAAGTAAGTGATACAGCAAAGAGAAATGAGGCACTTGGGTGATTCTGGAGTGTCATTTCTTACAAAAAACATTAAAACTTCAAAACCTTCACTGAACATCTACTTTATGCCAAGTACAATGGCAAGGTATTGGGGAAATAACAATTAATTCATTCAAATGTGTTGTGAGTTTCTAGGTGTCAGACACTGTCCAACTCGATCAAAGAGAACAGAGCCATTTTTCATGTACTTTAACTCCACTTGGGAGAGGCAGCCCACAAATAACAAATTATCAGTAATCATGCCAGTGATGATAACCATAATGAGAATTTCAACAGGGTTATAAGACGCAGTGGCTACTTCATAGTGTGTGGACAGAGAAAATTTCTTTGAAGAATAACATTTAAACTGTGATTTGAGAGACAGGAAGGGACCAGCTACGTAGAGATCAGGCAGAGACAATATTTATTTCTTAGGTCCTAAGAATGGGCTCTTTGAGGAGGCTGAAGGGATAAGAAGGCTCTCATGCAGGGCAGCAGCAGGAAAGAGGAGCGTGGTGTGGCCGGAGGGTGGAAGAGTGGGAGGACCAGGCATCTGGGTCCTGGATAAGCCAGGGTGTGGCACTTCCCCCAAGTCTGATAGGTATTCCGCGGAGGATTTTAGGCAGCAAATGATAGGATCAGATCAGCATGTTCAAAAGATCGTGCTGCTGCATGAGGAACGGAATATGGAATAGGAGAGCAAGAGTGGATGCTCAGGTGAAAATGATGGCTCCGTGGGAAGTGGCTACTGAAGCAGGGGAATGTGGAAGGATCCAGAAGACGTATCAGAGGTAGTGTCCATCAGACCTCCTTGTGGATGAATGCGGGGGATGAGGAGTGAGGGAAGCTACCTGCTCACTCCCACTTTCCTATAGCACTTCAGCATTCCCCTCCCACCTTCCTCCACCAGACCCTACACTCATGCAAGTGGGTTTGGCTCAACACCCCAGCCTTCCTTGGTTCTCTCTTTCGTGCACCCCATCACGTCTGCTTTGGCAGCACATCTCGTTGGCTCTACATTGGGAATGTGTTCACCATCCAACCACTCCTTCATTGCAAATGCCAATTACGCGGTCCAGACCAGCATCACCTGGTGCTTGGGGCTCTTTCAGCTTCCTAGCATCTCTGTGCTCCTCCATTCCTGTGCCCCTAGGACCTGCAATCCAGGAGGAAGCATTAGCTTCCTAAACTGTAAATTAAAACTGACACACTACTATAAGTTCATGCTGCAAGTTGAGCAGAGAGTAAGCGTCTTTGCGTGGTCTAACAGGGCTCACAAGGGCTTGCCTCTGTCTTCCTTCCTGACCCTTCGGATGCCATCCTCCCGCCTGCCACTACCTGCCAGCACTGCTGGCTTCCTTCCTGCCTTCACTCATGCCAAGTTCCTTCCTGCCTGAAGGCTTTTGCACTCTCCATTCCTTCCAATGAGGTGCTCCATCTCCAAATATCCACCGTGCCCTCTTCTTTCATGACCCATGTCGCTTGTGCCCCACTCTCTGATGGCTGTTCCTGAATCACCCCGTGGAAACATTTCCCTGTGCCTCTACATATTTTGGTTGCCGAAGGGAGTGCATCTTTGGGACTCTTATTCTTTGCTCTATCAAGGAGCTGCCTCAAAGGCTTTCCTCCGATAACTTTCCCATGATAACTTTATAGAATTGTAATACACAGATAGTAGCTCTCAAATAATTATAAGGGATTTAACCAAAATCATCCAAGATGCCTCTAATGCATAGCCTGTCCCTTCTTCTTGAGTAGTTATCAGAGAAAAGATACCTGGGAAGACCAGTAGCTCAGAGCAGTCAAATGAAAGGCCTGGTGCCTAACGTGAAAAATAATAGTTTTCTGATTTTTTTTCACTTTGGACTGATAAATGAAGTACTTTAACATAGGTTCTGTCCCTCCATACACATTGCAGTCATCTCGCTCCCTGGCTGAGCTGTGTTTTATTTTTTCTTGGTAACTTGACTACCTCGTGTGTTGAACTGAGTGAGATTCTCCAGGTGGAGAAAGTCTGCTTCTAGAGAATTGGGGGAAAGACTCAGGGGACACCAGGCCTTCACCAAGGTTTTCCAGAGCGAGATACAAGGCAGTAGAAGAGCTCGGCCTCTGGGGTCAGATGCATCTTGATTTGGGTCCTGCCCAATGTGGGCTCTTAGCTGAATGATATGGGACAAGCTGCTTGGTCTCACGAATCTCCTTTCCTTTATGGTCAGAGGCAGATGATAAAGCTCACTTCTCAGCACAGCAGTGAGAGTTAGAGGCAGAATCACAACCAAGTGTCTTTTACTTTCTTGAACATGGTTAAGAACTAATGTAACGTTAGCCTTCTTTTCTTTCCTGGCGGGGCAAACTCATCTCCTAGTTTGTGCAGAGTGTGAATTGCCCCAGGCTTGCCGACACCCCTCATATTCCTGGTGCAGTTGTCAGAACTGCAGGGCGACAAGCCAGCGTCCCTCTCTTTGGAAGGCAGGCCCCTGACACCCATTGGGATCCTGGAAGCGGGTGCAGACACCACGGCCCAGTCGGCTCGGATGCTGCATCCGGGCCCTTCCAGTGGATCCCAGCGGTGGAGGCTGATCTTAGGTCCCCTGGGACTAGAGTCCATGCCTGGTTATTACGCAGCGGCCTCCGTGCTGGTCAGGGCGCAGACTCAGGTGCAAAGCGCGGACTAACGCTTCCACTGCCATGTGCGTCAGGGACGCTGCTGGGTTCTTGGTGCCCGTTATTCTCCGCAGCTGGAACACTTGAAGGCTTTAAGTTCCTTTCACGGCCCCTCCGGGGATTCAGCAGGTGCCTGGCCAGCTTCTTTGGGAGAAGCACCACCGCTGGAGCCTGCGGCGGCCGTGTCCTCGGTCCCTCCGTGCGCAGGGCGGCCTGATGACCCCCTCCCGCCAGCTCCCCGCCGGCCTCGTGAGATGAAGCCCAGTTCGCCCTTCATGCCACCTGTACCTCCCTTGCGTCTCTAAGATTCCTGATTCCAAGCAGGCCGTGAAAGTTGCCTGCTTTTTTAAAATACAGAATTTTAGCCGAAAGTCTCAAAGGATTCCCTTTTTCGGTTATTATCTTTTGATGACTCGTAGTGGTTGGGAGCTGGCAGTTTGCAGAATGATGATTTGGATGTTTGTAATAGTTTTTCATCACATACGATTTATTTTTCATGCTGTTGTGGAACCTCTGCTTATTAAACTTTGTCAGATTAGCCCAGATAGCACATCAGTCCCATAGAAAGAAAAACTGTGGACTTAATGATCAGTCACAACAATGGCTAATTAACTCCCTGTTAATGTTCTCCACTGAAGTTGTGAAACGGTGTCTTAGGAGACTCAGCAAACAGTTATGTTTCATGGCATTATCACTTTGCATTTTTTCTTTCTATTTTTAAGTGGGGGGCTAATGGTAGCTCAAGCAGCACCTGCAAAAAAAAGGAAAACGCCCAGGGCTTTACTGGGGTGGGTCTAGATGCAGCCTGCTGCTGTCCCGCTGGGGACGTTCTGGGGGTGCACATTGGGACCAACGATCTCCTGAGCAGATGTTCGGTGTCAGAGAATGATGGCAGTGAAAATCAATGATAAATGAGGGAGAGGAGCTCACGCTTCACAGCCCTCTGATTTTACTGTTCTGTGCAGAACGTCTGTAGCATGCGGCATTCCCAAATCAGACAAAGGGAAGCGTCCCTCCCACAAAGGAACGCGACACATTTTCTGGGGCGCCATTTGTTCTCTAGGTGGACTCTGATTGAAGGCCACAAGACATGCCAACATCATTTTGTGGAAAAAGGAAAATATCTTAAATCCATTTCTTTCCCCTCCACCAAAACCTTGACACTAACAAATTGAATTGATTGGGGTGACTTTATTTTTTTCCTTGAGTGAGCGTATTCCCTTTCTGTTGCTTCACAAACCAGATTGCTATAACAGAAAAGAAAATGATAGTAAAGCTTTACTTGTATTGAATATTTCCTAAGTACCAGCAACGTGGGTATTAATTTAATATGGAAAATGGAATATGATTGTGGGAAAGGAATCTATAGAAAATACATAAGAAAGACTTTTGGAGCCTTCCTAAAGCAATAGCATGAAAGTGATTTAATAGCAACACAGATTAATTCATAAGATCAGTGATTTTATTTCTAATCATTGCATAGGGTCACCACTTGGAAGGTTTACAAAGTAAGAACCCCCTCCTACTCCCACTGAATCATTAACAGAACTTCTTTGCCTATAAATCAGAAAAGAATAGGATGTTCACAACCCGCACACAGCAAACTTTTCCAGAAACAATCTATTCAAATCTAAGATAATTTAATATGCTAGATACAGGAGGAGAGTGACTTCTGATTCAACGTAAGGTACAGAAGCAAAGCTCTGGCTGAAGCTGCGGCAGCTAACGGATCACCTTCTGCTGTGGCCTCACACGTATCACCCCCCAGGAAAATCAAGGGCCAGCCACAGTCTGAACGATGGCATCAGGAAAACGCGAACTTCAAAGTGACTGAGGATGAGAGCTGGAAATCTTCACTGCTTTCCACCTCTTCAAACTTCTCACCCCAGCCCAGGAACCTGTCAATCCTTATGGCAGGTCTCCCTTTAGGAGAATCACGGAGAGACCAGACCTCATACAAAAGACACGTTGGATGTAAATATTCACATCCCCAAATAGTGTTTTGTTTCCTTATTTCCAAAGGGCAGCTACAATTGATGAATTTCAGTGTTGATTCAAGTCAGAGAAAGTGGTATTTCCACAGCCCGTTGGCAGAACACTGTGCTTAACAAAGGAGTGGGCTCGTATTGGTTTCTAAAACGTTATGAAATTTATCCAGCATCTGAGTGAGTTTCAGAATCGATTTAAACAGAGCCCAGGAAAGCGGAGACAGGTGACAAACTGCATCTTGTTCAGAAGGTGAGCTTTTTTTTTTTTTATAATGATTTTTTATTATATTATGTTAGTCACCATACAGTAAGAAGGTGAGCTTTTGAGACGCCCAGCTAGGGGTTCAAATCTCACTCCTGCACATTAGTTGGTTAAATGCTCATGCACAGAATAAATTAATTATATTCCTCTGTAAAAAAAAAAAGATGAAAATAATATAATATTCAGATCTCAAGTTTCTTGTGAAAATTAAGAGTAACAATACGCAGGAGGCATTTTTCATGGTGCCTGGTAAATACCAAGACCTGTTAATGTGACACTTTTAGAATTTCTTTTTACAGTGATTCTTGGAAGCAAAGAACAATGCCAGGTGTTACTCTGGGTCAGATGCCGTAGTTGTACAAACTCCTAGGGAACTTAGTCCCCCCCCTTGGGTGGGGAGGAGATATTTCTTCCTCAATAAGTGACCTCATTCTTTTAAAACCAATTTCGTGACTACTTGGGATTTGAAACTCTAAGCCCAAGATGAATCTGGTATAGTCATCTCTCAATATTAATAAGATCTCCTGTGTAAATTGGGATTGATCATACCAAGGGCAAGCCCTCAATGACATTCTCCATTTAAAAAGGTGGGACAAATTTCTGGGAAGTGAAAATCTTCCTTCAAATAAAGATTATTAGAACTGAAAGAAATTTTAGAAGTCAGCTTTTAAACATTGCATGTGTTAATTAACATATGGTAAAATTTGCTTTTTTCCTACATTTCTGACAAATGTATAGAGTTGTTCAACCACCATCAGGGTAATCCCTGCTAGTGAATTGCAGATAAATGGCATATGACACATTTCATTGAATGATCTTCCTCTCAATACAAATAAGTTTCTGAATATGTATCTAGAAGAAAAGGAAAAAAGAATATTAGTAATGACTTTGTGAGAGGTGATAAGAAAGGAAAACAGACACATTACTAGCATTCTCAGAACAGCAAATCCTTTTGGTGCTTTCAGTGGCAAAACGTGCTTTAATATGGGATATGCAGAACAGATTCGTCTAAGTATTGAGACTTTGGACCCTCAAAATCCTAAGAGTCTGGTCTTCCAGCCACAGTATAAAGGAGAATAACGAGGCCACTTAGAATCATTACCCAGTGCCACCAGAGGCACAGATCGCATCCTTTCATCTGGTCATGTAGCCTCTGCTTGAGGCTGAGAACATATCACCTGAGAACATATCTCCTCAAGAAGTAACCAACTCAATGTCAGAATTTCCAAAAGCCATGATCTTCCTGAAAATGTCTTCAGTTGTTACTAGGCTTATCTTTGTAATCACAGTATGTCTGTGTTAACTGAGTGCCTTTGCTATATGCCCCTATTGAATTTTTCCAGTTCCTTTATTTTTTTTCATATTAAACAACCTCAAGTATATATTTTTTACTTGCAACAGAAAGATGTAAGGGGGTTAGATAGCATCTGCACACCCGTGGGTTTCATTAAAGGAGAGGAATCCAGAACTTAGGGAACCTGAATCTTTTATAATATGCAGTAAACATGCCTACTCTTTTTTTTGGAGGAAGATACTCTATTTATTTTTCTAGGCAGTAAGTAAGCATGCCCTCTATCACTATCATCCCAACTGGTTTGCTACCCAAACATCCTTGGAAAGATAGTCCAGAATAAATTCAATTATTGTTTCTGTTCACGGACTTGCAGAAACTTGAGAGACACATGAGGAATTGTCTCCCAACACTTTGGTTTAATTCTAATGTTGAAATGGATTTCCAACTAATTAACTGGATTTATTTAAAAAATAAAATGGCAAGGACATACAATCCCACCTTGCAAGAAGCTAACTGAAGAATCTAAGGGCCTATTTTACAAAAAGATCCTTCAACATACACTATCAATTTAAAAAGAATGGCTTTTCTTAATACATAGGGGGAAAAAGACTCTCAATGAGATAAAAACACAACCTGATAAAGAAGGATTTTACAGAATTCTAGTACCTGAGAAGATGCCATGCACCAACAGAAACATATAAGCCGCAGTAGTACTATGATTTACCATAAGAAATATACATTTGGTCTTCATCTCCATTCCTGGCACAAAGCTCCTAAAATCCTTGGACTTTATAGTCATAACAAATTCCTTTCAACCACACTTGAGTTTATGTTGATGAGGTGACTTTTAGAAAGCAAGTAGGGATGGGGTGTGGTGGCTAGGAGAACCAACTATGTGATTGGAGAACCAACTGAATAGTCTGACCCATTAACCTCTAGGGAGTGGAGAGGGGTTGGAGATTGAGCTCAATCACCAGTGGTCAGTGATTTAACTTATCATGCCTATGTAACAAAGCCTCCACAAAACCCCAAAAGAACTGGGTTCAGAAAGTCTAGGTTGCTGAACACGAGATTTGGAGACAGTTGTATCTCATGGGGCACGGAGACTCCCCGACCTTACACTCACCATCCCTTGTTCTATGCTTTTCTTCCATCTGGCTATTATAACGTTTTAAAATAAGCCAGTAATCTAGTAAGTAAGGTGTTTCTCTGAGTTCTGTGAGCCACTCTAGCAAATTGATGGAACCGAATGGGGGGGGGGCATTGGAAACTCCAGTCTGTAGTTGGTAGGTCAGAACACAGGGGACAACCTGGACTTGGGATTGGCATCTGAAATGGAAGGAGGGGCAAATGACATGGAATCTCTGATGTTAGCTCCAGGCAGGTAGTGTCAGAATTGAGTTGAATTGCAGGCCACCCAGGTATTCCAAGAATTTCTTGGTGTCTGGAAAAACTCCACACTTCAGAACTGTGTCCAGAATTGTAGCCACACTTTGAGAAGGTCTAGAAAAAGGAGTTCAAAAGCATTTCTTCTTCTTCTTCTTCTTTTTTTTTAATGGACTGTAAGGTAACCCTGATCACACCTAAAACTGGTTCGTGTAAACTTCAACAGGCAGATTGCCACTTTAGTGCAGACAAAACTGTGACAGGAGGAAGGTTGCCAATAACACAGTGAAGTTTCAATGCCCATGTCTTATATTGCTGTTTTCTGATTGTGGCCACTTGTGTTTGCCCAAGTCCCAATCTGAGTTTTTTGTTTTCATTTTCTTATGCCATTTAAAAATAAGAACCAAAGAACTGACAAAAGGGAAACAACCTTCTGCCACCCAGATCTTTTTGTTACTAAGATCACATGATGGGTAGATAATTAAAGCTTTTAGAATTTCAAAAATATCTTTCCTATTATAATAGCAAATAACGCACATTCTATGCAAAGTATGAGTTACCTGAAGTGTTTTATTTTAAGATATCTGAACTTCAGCTCCTTAATTTTGGTTTCCCAGCAGCAGTTGGCAAAGCTTCTGATCAGTGCTTTTTCCAGAGTGAAAGTGTGATTTGCCAAGTTTCACACAGCAAGGGCAGGAATATATGCTGCTTGAATTAGGGTCTCCATCAGCCTCCCCCTCTCCCATAACCCTGGACCTGCCCAATAATCTCCATTCAACCGTTCAACAGTCTGGATGTTCTCAAGAGTGTCATGCATGGAGTTAGGGAAATGAATTATCCATTTATACCTTGTAGCCTATGTATTCTGAGTTCAGAAGGAAAACCTGCTGTGATCCACTTACCCTTGGGAATGATCGTTCCTCCCACCCCTGGCCTGGTTGTCATGGTAGGCAGAGCTCACGGAAGCATCCAGACATGCAATATTCTGCTCTGTTGTCCCCAACTGCTTCACTTTGGACAAAGTAATAGCTTATTTCCTGACTGACACCTGAAAACCTATTTATGATTTATTCTCCCACAACTCATCTTCTGAAAGAGCTCAGCATTATTGACAGGATGGTATTTGCCTTACATTCTTCAAATAACTAACTCTGGCAGCATCCTCCCATGGGGCCCCGTGGGCCCAGGTTATTACCTGCTGTTTTTCTTTGAGGGCCTTTTAACCCCCACTATATTGGAAATGTAAATAATCCTCTCGAGGACACTGACATCTCCCTTTGAGAGCTTCCTCTCAATTCAGGAACCAGAGTGTGGAGGAATCATCCAGCAAAAAGAAAATATTACCTGTGGAATTGATTTTTAGTCCAATGTCTCAGTCCACAGGTTCTGCCAATTATTCAGCATTTAGTGAGCTTCTACCATGTGAATAAAACAAATAGAGAGGTCTGTAATCACTCAGAATCTTTCACGAGTCATTAAATGCTGGATACTCTATATTTATATGAGGTCTGCTGGCATTTTACTCAAGATAAATATATAAATTAACAGACATTTTGGATCATTGTGGGAGAGAACACTGTATTTTATGTATTTTAAACAAAATAAATTATTTTACTTGATTTATTTTTATCACTGAGTTAGTCATATTTAAAAAGAAATGCAATTATTATACTGAAGATTTTTCTATTTTCCCCAAATAACTAACTGGTAGCACAAATTACTGAATGGCTTAATGACTCCCAAGACCAAGGAGTCCAACCTTCCCCCCACTCTCTTGGCCCTCTTTTCTACCCCTCCTCTCACTTATGCTTTGGGCATTCTTTTTTCCACAGTGAAACAGTACATACTCCAACAAACTCCTTGAATACCAATTAGGAGGCAACCTTTCTTGGGAGGAGTGTAGAAGTTTCATTTATTACATAGATTATGGCAACTCTTCACATTCTTCAGCACATTTTCAGAGGATTCCAACCCAGGGTCTTGTTTGGATAAAGAATTGTTGGCTTATGTGGTGAGCTTATCTCAATAACTGTGGCATTGATTCTGATAGGTGAAGTTAAGACCATCTTTCATCCTGTCCTCTCTAGCCAGGGAATAATAACTATAAAGATAATGCCCTGGCATTACCAATGAAGAATGATCTGGGTTTGGTCACAGTCACAACTAGACAGGGAGGTGATTTTCAGTGTATTTGGCACAACCAGATTTGATCACTAGTTTTATGAGAGTGAAGTGTTACAGTTTTCAATTTGTAAAAATAATTTTTGACATTATTCATATTATGAAAACCTTCTGAGAGAGAAACAAGGTTTACTTTATAATAATGAGCTCCCACAATGCGAGGTAGAACATTATTCATTGCGATTATAACCAACTTCCCATGTGTAGAAGTATTGATTTTACATGATTCTGTTCCTTGTTCTTAAAAATTTGTTCTTTACAAATATTGTTAAAATGACTCTACTACCTAAAGCAATCTACATATTTAATGCAGTCCCTATCATAATACCAACAGCATTTTTCACAGAACTAGAACAAACAATTCTAAAATTTGCATGGAACCACAAAAGACCTCAAATAGCCAAAGCAATCTTGAAAAAGAAAAGCAAAGCTGGAGACATCACAATTCCAGACATTAAGTTGTATTACAAAGCTGTAGTAATCAAAACAGTATGGTACTGGCATAAAAATAGACACATAGATCAATGGAACAGAATAGAAATAAATCCACAGCTATATGGCTAATTAATCTTTGGCCAAGCAGGGAAGAATACCCAAAGGGAAAAGGACAGCCTCTTCAACAAATGGGTTGGGAAAATAGGACAGCAACATGCAAAAGAAAGAAATTGGACTGCTTGCTTACACCATAAAAATCAATTAAAATGGATTAAAGACCTAAATGTGAGACCTGAAACCATAAAAATCCTAGAAGAGAAAATAGGGAACAAATTATTTGACATCGGCCATAGCAACTTTTTTTCTAGATATGTCTCCCAGGGGAAGGGAAACAAAAGCAAGAATAAACTATTGGGACTACATAAAAATAGAAAGCTTCTGCACAGTGAAGAAAATAATCAAGAAAACTAAAAGGCAACCTAGAGAATGGGAAAAGATATCTGCAAGTGACATATCCAATAAAGGGTTAGTATCCAAAATAAAGAACTTACAAACTCAACACCCAAAAAACACATAATCCAGTCAAAAAATGGGCAGAAGATATTTACAGACATTTCTCCAAAGAAGACATATAGATGGCCAACAGATGCATGAAAAGATGTTCATCATCACTTACTCTCAGGTTAATGCAAATCCAAACTAGAATGAGATATCACTTCACACCTGTTAGAATGGCTAAAATCAACAACATGAGAAGTAACAGGTGCTGGCCAGGATGTGGAGGAAAGGAGCCCTCCTGCACTGTTGGTGGGAATGCAAACTGGTGCAGCCACCATAGAAAACAGTACGGAGTTTCTTCAAAAATTTAGAATACAACTACCCTATAATCAGCAATTGCACTACTGGGTATTTACCCAAAAAATACAAGAACACTAATTCAAAGGGATACATGCTCCTCAACGTTGATAACAGCATTATTTACAATAGCCAAGATATGGAAGCAGCCCAAGTGTCTATCGATTGATGAATGGATAAAGAAGATGTGGTGTATATTATTCAGCCATAAAAAGAATAAAATCTTGCCATTTGCATGATGGATAGAGCTAGAGAGTATAATACTAAGCAAAATAAGTCAGAGAGAGAAGACAAATACCATTTGATTTCACTCATATGTAGAATTCAAGAAACAAAACAAATGAGCAAAGGGTGGGGAGAGAGGGAGAAAAAGAAAGAGAGAGAGAAAGAGAGAAACCCAGGAAACAGACTCTTAATTATAGAAAACAAACTGATGGTTACCAGAAGAGAAGTGGGTGGGGGGATGGGTGAAATCGGTGATGGGGATAAAGGAGGGCACTTTTTGCGATGAGTACTGGGTAATGTATGGAAGTGTTGCATCACTATATTGAACACCCCAATGCAATACTGCATATTAGTTAACTGGAATTAAAATAAAAACTTAAAAAATATCACTTTAACGTCTGATCCCTTTTATACCAAGTATGATGTTTACCCTTTTCCCTGACAGCCTGACATTTACAAAACACAGAGGTGTTGTTGAGCAAGTGAACTCTGTGTCCGATTTCTTCTCATTCACAGGTATACACCGCATCCTGCTTCCTTCACTAAATCGTCAATCCACTTGCCATGTTGTAAGTTCATAGTTTTGGTGAACCAGTCCTCAGTCTTTTAGTGCTGAGGTGCACTATCACCAGTCAGACTTGAGTACTTTGGAAGACAGAAAACAAACAAACAAAAAAGAAAATATATGAGCCAATAAAACATATGAAAGACAATGCCAAGAAGTCAGTTGTGCCAGTTACCAATTTATTGCCACTCCTCTCTAAATAGACCCTCATTGTCTAGCTCTTTGATAAAGAACAACCCCACTATGTGTTTCTCCTCTCTGGCTGGGAGGATGTTAAGGTAGGTCAGGAGAGGGGATGCTGGAAGGACAGGGCATGAGAAAGGGACTTGGTTTTGATTCCAGAGTGCTTCCCTTTCTGCTTGCTTCAAGGCTGCCAACGATACACCTGCAATACATACAATGGTGCTCACCTTCTCGACAGTTTGTTGCCACTCTAGCAATTCTGACCATCAGTCCCTCCCCCCTCCCATGTATGTCCGTAGACCAGCTCTCATAGGGGCTGGCATCCAGTGGACTGAGTCCTTGCTCCAACTGGGTCCAAACGGGCAGTGGGGAGGGAGAAGGGGAGAGAGAAAGAGAAAAGCTGAGAGGTGTTCAGGCAGGGAATTGGTGGTCAACAAGAGGTTGGGGTGGGAGCTGATTTGGTCATGAACTTGTGAGTTTGGAATTAGGTGTGTTGAACTAATATGACAGTAAGAACTTCCAGAGTCCTATTGTGAGTAATGCTGCAATCAATGTGGGAGTTCAGATTATCTCTTTTGCAACCTAATCTGAATTCTTTTAGGTATAGACCTGGAAGTGGCAATGCTGGATCATGGTGGTAGTTTTAATTTTTTGAGAGACCTCCAGACTGTTTTCCATACTGACTATACCATTTTGCATTCCCACCAACAGCATACAAGGGCTTTAATTTCTCTACATCTTCACGCTCAACTTTCAGTGGGGCGGGGTGGAGGGTGATAGCCATTCTAACAGGTATGAAGCCGTATTGTGTTTTTGATTTCCATTTCCCTGATAATTAGTGCTAGTGAGCATCTTTTCATAGATCTGTTGGCCATTTGTATGTCCTTGGAAAAATGTCTGTTCACGTCCTTTGCCCAATTTTTGATTAGGTAAGTTGTTTTGTTTTTGTTTTTGTTTTTTTCTCTTGAGTTGTCATAGTTCCTTGTGTATTTTGAATATTACTCCCCTATCAGATAGACGGTTTGCAAATATTTTCTCCCATCCTAAAAATTGCCCTTTCAATCTGTTGCTGTTTGCTTTGCCGTATGGAAGCTTCTAGTCTGATGTAGTCCCGCGTGTTTATTTTGCTTTTGTCACTATGCCTTTGGTGTCGTATTTAAGAAATCAACCTAAATGTCTATCAGTGGATTAAGAGAGAAAGAAAATGTGGTAAATACACACAGTGAAATATGATTCAGCCTTTAAAAAAGGGAAATCTTGCCATATATGACAACACGGATGAGACCAGAAGATATCATGCTAAGTGAAGCAAGCCAGTCGCAGACAAATACTGCGTGATTGCACTTAGATGGGTGCCTAGCATGGCCAGACGCATAGAAGCAGAGAGTAGAATGGTGGTTGCTAGGGGATGATGAGTGCAGGGAGAAATGGGGAATGGCTACTCATGGGGTAAAATTTCTATTATGTAGAAATAACATCTAGAGATCTGATGTACGATATTGTGCCTATAGTTGACAACACTGTATTATGCACTTAAGAGTTTGTTAAGAGAGTAGATCTCATGTTAATTGTTCTTAGCACAAAAAATAAATTAAAAAGAAAAATGGAAACAAACACAAAAGAGTAGGAGGAAGGTTCTGGAGGTGATGGATATGTTTATTACCTGGTTATGGTTGATTTCACAGATATATATGTATGTCAGATTACCTGGGTTGTATACTTTAAATATGTGCAGTTTCTTGTATCTCAAGTATACTTCAACAAAGCTAATTATGAAAAAAATGGCCTCCCAGAACCATTCCCTTGGTTCCAGTTTAAAATACTAAAACACAAAGTTTACCTCTAAAATGATTTAGTGTTTTATATTACCTAATTTAAGTTCAAAATTCCATGGAATACATTAAATATAAATACTTATAATAAAGGGTCCTACTTTAACAAATTAAATTTAATTCTATTGGCTTGGAGGTCTTCAGTCCAAATCATTTTTAACTATACAGTCAAGATGTTACCTGAACAAATTCTCATGTTAAATAGCCTGTAGCATTTTTAAGTGATTATTGCACATTATTTTTTCAAATACTTTTATACACCTAGGGAAATAGACAAGCCATGGCACGTTCCTGGTCATGCTAGCAGTTCATATCCCTAGATTAGAGAGTGGTATTGCTTCTGTTATTTCAACAAATTGTAGAATATATTAAACATATTATCATAGTGACCCAGTTAATGCTGTCTTATGTTAGGGCCCAGAGAATGCTAGGTCACCAACTAAGGGTAAGGTAGAGTGGAAACTGAAGGAAGGTGGAGAATTAGATGAAATCCATTTGATATTGGCTGATAGAGTTCTTCTCAATCTCTCTCTCTCTCTCTCCCTCTCTCTCAGACAGACACACACACACACACACACACACACACACACACACACAGAAGAATCTGCATCATTTGGGGTTTGGAAGACAGCCCTAGGTCTTGTCTGTCAGTGAGCACAGGGCGAGCTGCCCTGAGTGGTCCAGCAGAGGACACGCACATCCCGTGACACCAGATCTTTAAGCTTGGGGGTGGGAGTGGGGAGGGGGGTTGGTGTTATGCTTCCTGTCCACCTCTGCCAGGGCACCCAGATCAGCGGGAGGAAATTATCTTATTGTTTTGACACTGTTAATGAAGGAACAATTCACAGCTCTGCAGTCCGGAGATGGCTGTCAATCATCATCATACACTCCCAGAACTTCAGTTCAGGATCAAGGTCACACACTGATAGATACAAAGGAGTGAACTGAAAACACACCTGCCTTGCTACCCGTAAGAAACAGCAACAAAAACTGAAAAGAAAAAAAACAAAGCAAAACAAACAAAAAACCCAAACGAACAAATAAATCACTCCAGCATCTATTCTCTTCTGAAAACATCTCCACAAATATGAATTTCCTATCTTTATGAAGTTTTATTTTCATTTCTCTTTTCCTCCCTCTCTCCTGAACCCCCTGACTCGATGGGCTTTTTCGTCATTTGGAGACTCGTTTTTTTCCACATAAACAATTAGCAGCTTCACGGAGTTTAGCGAATTAAACCTTCGTATCCATCACAGAAGTTTTGCTCTCAGGTAGCTTGAGACCGAGTCTCCTCTGAAGTCATTCATGCAGCTGGCCCATTCCCCTCCTTCCCACCGTCTGTGCCTCAAGACCCTTATCTCATCGAAATACATCAGCACAAGTAATACCTAGTGATGAGAGAGCGTCTCCCCTCAACATATGGCGGCCCCCTCTTCATCATCCAGGGACGCTTGCTCATTCTGAGCACAGGTTCCTCTTCCTGTTTTCTGTGCGGACAAACTACGTGGTACTACAGCTCTCCCCCTAAGTAAACCACCTATCACCTCAGTAAAATTTCCAAGTGGTGTGAGGTGTCTCCCTGATGTTCCTCACTTGCAACTGGTGTCTACACTTTCTACGGCATGATCGAATACTCTCGTTTCATAGTGTGGCCTTTTCAGCAACGGTATTTGCTCATCCCTCTCCGAGTTTGGCACTGGGGCCTGAACACGGCTACCCACACAGACCTACACGTTCATACTCAGCATCACAGGTGCAAACCCCAGTGTTAGGGGCCCCATACGGGTTATGGACTCTTCTGGGTACAAACCCCAGGCGTGTCTTTACAGCTACTCTAGTAGAAACTCCTGGAAAAAATAGAGGATATATCAACAGCAAGAAAACACACAGAACATTATTTCAGAGAGCAAATACTCAACAAGGTAAGGAAAACACCAATGAAAAGTCAAGACAATCACATGCTCTTTCAATATTAAAGTAAACTATTTAGTGAGTGTGTTGACTTTAGAAGAGCAATTCTCCATAGAAGCACTGACTCAGACTCAGGAAATGCCCTAGGTTTTTCATAACTTTATTTTTTTCAATGATACAAGCCTGCAGCTGCATCGTGAACTCCCCTGTCCTCTCCTGGGCAGCTGGCAACACTGGCCTCATGCGCCTCCCTCCTGCCCTGCTCCCGGCTTGCCCTGTTCTAGGGTCTTCACACTCTCCCAGGGCAAGTTATCACCCCTTGATGGGTCTCCTTCCTCGTTTATAAAATGGGAATAGTACCCAGTGCTCATCACAACACGTGCCCTCCTTAATATCCATCACCCAGCACTGGGTGTTAGACACAACCAATGAATCATTGAACACTACATCAAAAACTAATGATATGCTGTATGTTGAACATAGTAAAAAATAAAAAATAAAAAAATGGGAATACACCACCAAACTAAAGGGGTTCTGGTGAGAATTTAATAAGACAATATATTGAAAATATAATGGTAGGTGGGTAATCACAAAGCTAGTGA
Source organism: Ursus maritimus (assembly GCF_017311325.1). Taxonomy (NCBI): domain Eukaryota; kingdom Metazoa; phylum Chordata; class Mammalia; order Carnivora; family Ursidae; genus Ursus; species Ursus maritimus. The sequence continues at coordinate 56,736,752 of NW_024423897.1, forward strand.
CGGTTCTCCTGTCGCTTTCTTTTTTTTTTTAATTAATTTAATTTAATTTTTTTATTTTAATGTTTTTTTAATTATATTATGTTAGTCACCATACAGTACATCCCTGGTTTTTGATGTAAAGTTCCATGATTCATTAGTTGCGTATAACATCCAGTGCACCATGCAATACGTGCCCTCCTTAATACCCATCACCAGCCTATCCCAATCCCCCAGCCCCCTCTGAAGCCCTCAGTTTGTTTCTCAGAGTCCATAGTCTCTCATTCTTCACTCCCCTTCTGATTACCCCCCCTTTCTTTATCCCTTTCTTCCCCTACCGATCTTCCTAGTTCTTATGTTTCATAGATGAGAGAAATCCTGTCGCTTTCTTTGCCTTCTTTCTTATCTTCTTCTTCTCTGGCTCACTCTGTAAAACTTATCTTTCACTCCTTCAAGCCTCCCTCCACTTTCCTCCTGCCCTGAATCATTCTCTCCCTCCCTGCTTCTCTCCTTCCTTACAATGAGACACTACTAGCCATTTAAATTTGCATATGGCTGAAATATTTGCTGCCAAATTTGAATTTCTTGAGCCCAAATCTCAAGATCATCATCTCAGCTGCCTGAGTAGAAACCAAGAAGCTGTATGTTTAACAAGCCTCTCTGGAGATGTTGATATAATTGCTCAGCTATTTGCATTTTGAGGGGGGAAACACGGCCTAACATCTACACTATAAAGCATTACACAAAACAGCTTCCCTACTTTGGCTGTACATTGAAATCACTGGTGAGTGTTTAAAAATCCTCTTGTCTAGCAACACACCAGAGCAAATAAATGAGGATCTCTCAGTGAGGGATCCAGGGATAGGTAGTGCTGTAGGGAAAGCCAACATACAGCCAGGTTCCCAACTTTTTATAAGAATCTAATAGACTCGTGATGTGATGAGCACTGGGTATTATATGCAACTGATAAATTATTGAACACTACCTCTGAGACTAATGACATACTCTAAGTTGGCTAATTGAACTTAAATTAAAAAAAAGAAGCTAATAGACTTTAGTGATTCTCATACAAATTTAAAGAGACAAATTATGTAACACTCTCAATAAACAGTAGGGGGGTTTAACACACTCAAATATTATGAAATAAACTGTTGGTTTTTATAATAAACTTTTTATTTTAAGATGGTTTTAGACAAACAGAAAGAGGCAAAGATAGGGGCGCCTGGGTGGCACAGCGGTTAAGCATCTGCCTTCGGCTCAGGGCGTGATCCTGGCGTTGTGGGATCGAGCCCCACGTCAGGCTCCTCCGCTGGGAGCCTGCTTCTTCCTCTCCCACTCCCCCTGCTTGTGTTCCCTCTCTCGCTGGCTGTCTCTATCTCTGCCGAATAAATAAATAAAATCTTAAAAAAAAAAAAGAGGCAAAGATAGTACAGAGGGTTTCTGTATACCCCAACCTAGTTTTGAGTGGTGCTAACATCTTACATTAATTCATCATCACTAATGAACCAGCATTAATAGATTATTCTTAACTGAAGTTATTTCATGCAGATGTTCCAATTTTTTAAATTTTCCTTATTTTTTATCCAATGTCTTTTTGTCTCCCAGGATTCTATCTAGGATTCAATAGTTAGGTATCATGACTCCTTAGGTTTCTTTTGGCTCATGACAGTTTCTCAGACTTTCTTTGCTTTTGGATGACCTTGACAGTTTTGAGGAGTACTGGTCAGGTAGTTTGTAGAATATTCCTCAGTTTGGGCTTATCAGACATTTTCCTCATGGTTAGATAGGGGTTATGGGTTATTAGGACAAAGACCACAGAGGTAAAGTCATCCTTATCACATCTTATCAAGGGGATATAATATCAACATTATTTATGGCTGTTGATGTTGACTTTATTCAACTGATACAGTCTGTCAGATCTACCTTGTGAAATCACTCTCTTTCTAGACTATACTCTTTGGAAGTAAGTCACAATGGGAAACCCATGTCTAAGGAATGGGGAGTTATGCTCCATCTCAAAGAGAGCAGAAGATCAACATGATTTATTTGAAATTTTTCTACATGGGAGATTTTTTTCTCCCATTTACTTACTTATTCAATCATTTCTTTATATTAATGTGTACTTGTGGATATGTATTTTATATTTTGGGTTATAATTCATTACTTCCTTATTTTGTTGCCCAAATTGTTCTATTGTTCTCGCTTTGGCTGTTAGGGGCTCTTTTGATTGGTTCCTATGCTCCTTTGACAATGAGTTTTTTGTGTTTTTTTTTTCTTTTGAGCACTTCCTTACTTTCTGGAACTACAAGACGCTCCCAGCCCTTTTCTAAGAGGCTAGATCTAACTCACTTTCTTCCTGTACTTTTAGATTGTTCATACAGCTTCCCAGAACAGAACTGATACACCACTGAAAAGATCCCTCAATAGACAAATATGTTTGATGCCAGGAAATGTCAGTGGAGAGAAAGAGGTGAAAAACTATAAAGAGCAAATGTAATAACTCGAAGATCATGGGACCAACAACCCCTGGGACTGGTTTTGTATTGCAGAAACCATTCAATATTTGATGTCTATCTTGATATCCCTGAGCTTTCAAAGGCTAGCATGTTTGACCAGTTCTACTAAGAATGCATTCACAATCACTTACAAAATACAATCATTTACCAAAAAAAAAAAAAACCCAACAAAAAACCCTAAAAAAACCTATTAAAATTTTTTGAAAGGTACCCATTAGAAATTTTAAATGAAAAAATGACTTTGTTTTTTGGAGAATAATATTCCTTATATTTTAACAGCTGACTGAATCCAAAGAAGACATACAGATGGCCAACAGATACATGAAAAGATGGTCAACATCACTAGACGCCAGGGAAATGCAAATTAAAACCACAGTGAGATATCACTTACACCTGTCAGGATGGCTAACATCAAAAACCACAAAAAATAACAAGAAGGAAGGCTCCCGCACTGTTGGTCGAAATGCAAATTGATGCAGCCACTGTGCAAAACAGTGTGGAGGTTCCTCAAAAAAATTAGAATTACATATGATCCAGTAATTCCACCACTGGGTATTTACCCAAAGAAAATGAAAACACAAATTCAAAAAGATATACACCTGTATGTTTAGTGCAGCATTATTTACAATAGCCAAGATATGGGAGCAACCCTAGTGTCCACGGATAGAGGAATAGATAAAGAACATGTGATATACATAACGGAACGTTACTCAGCCACAAAAAAGAATAAAATCTTGCTATCTGGAACAACATGGATAGACCCAGAGGGTATAATGCTAAGTGAAATAAATCAGAGGAAGGCAAATATCATAAGATTTCAATCATATGTGAAATTTAAGAAATAAAACAAATGAAGAAACAAAGGAAAAAAGAGACAAACAAGAAAGCAGACTCTTAAATGCAGAGAACAAACTGGTGGTTGCCAGAGGCGAGGTGGGCACGGGGAGGGGTGAAATCGATAAAGGGAATTAAGAGTACACTCATCATGTTGAGCAGGGAGGAATGTAGAGAATTGTTGAATCACTATATTGTACACCTGAAGCTAATACAACACTGTTTGTTAACTACACTTGAATAAAAACAAAACAAAACAAATCAGTCAATAAAAGCACTGGGTGTTACATGCAACTGATGAATCATCGAACACTACATCTGAAACTAATGATGTGTTGGCTAACTGAATTTAAATAAAAACATAAAAATAAATAAAAACATAGACTTCATAGCCAAAACAAAGTCCAACAGCTTACTGAATATGAATGCCAGAGTTAAAATTTCCTACCAAATAAGAACAATGCCTGGAGGCTGTGACATTTTACATAACCGTTGTTGTCGGTAGACGTGTGTGCCATGTTCCAGTGTCTACTTACATTTCATCTTAATATACATATTTTCGAATTAACCATTAACTGATGGTGAGCTCAGATACTCAGTGTATTGAAGCCAAGCTCAATGTCCTTGAAGACAGAACACAGCCCCCGCGTTCTCATGGTCTCTCTGTATGAATTAAACACACTGCATAAAGCAAACTCCTGGAATGAAGAAATGTAAATATGAACTGGATGTAATGCATTTTAATATATCAATCACAGCCCATAATATGTATTCTGTAATCTATGAAACTATGATGTTCTTATGCAAATTTGTCATATATCCTATTGTTTTAAATGTTCAATATCGAACTCACGAATGTGTTTATAAACTCACTCTACTTCCTTTGTGCATATTATACAAGACTTCTATACTATGAGCACCAAGGTTATTAGCTTAATAATGTGATTAATGTGTAACAGTCAAGAACATTTTTATATTAATAAAGAAAATACCGCTTTTGATTTTTCTTGTTCCTGAATAAATGGACTCGTTTTCTTTTCTGTATTTTAACCTTGGGTAGTTAAAAAGTTGTGGTTTATCTTTTGGGGATCTTGTTGCCTGAAGACAGTATGAGGTAACGATTTTTGGTTTTAACTTGGTGTCGCCTTGTGTCCGCTGTTCTGCAGAGAGGTAAGGAGATGCCACATCTCCGTAGGCTGATGGGCACAGCTTCCTCTTTTCTTTGTTAAATTACCTAACTTGCTCTCATCTTTACCCCATCAGAGAAACTTCTGTCTTCCGTCCTTTGAGGCGGACTTATTCCCTTATTCCTAGCCTGGCGATACTTAATGTCCAGGAGCACAGTGTTATGGTTAGCTGGATGGAAAAGCATTTGGAAGGTCAGAACAAGTAGAGAAAGAGGCAAGAGACAGGGTTGGAGGAACAGTCACAGGGAGGGAGGGAGAAAGAGTGGGAACATTAGAGTTATCCGACATATATTCTTAATAATGAAGCAAAGAGGTCAATGCACTGGTGGATAATGAAGCTCAGATTTCCCAGTGAAAAACACCAAAAGTTTTTTTTACAAAAATCAATCTCTCAAGGCATACAAATATAAACTACACCCTTAATAACAATCATTACAACTAGAAGTCAATGACAATACTCATTAATAAAACAAATCCTTTCTATTATTAGCATCACAGTGAATTCTCCTTTGCAAAACTGTTATCCAGGAACAGAGAAAAGATTTGCAAATTTTTAGTATTTCTCTTCATGTGTGCCTTTCTCCCCGATCACTCTCACTCTGAGAAACCAAAGGGCAAAGCATCTGCAAGATAAGAACATAATATGAGTCTTGTTTCCAAGAAGGGGGTGAAAAAAAAGAAACAGTGTGTCCTTAGAAGCCTGGGCCATGAGTCTGCAGATTAGATTAAATCTGCTGTGAACTGGGGAATGGTGTAGCTGCTGAGCAGAAGTGACAGTGGAAGTTGTAACAGCATTTACCTTCCAGTAAATTCTCCAACATGGCAGATGCTGACGAGGGACCCAAGTTGAACTGTGAAGAGACAGAATTTGCCATTTAACTGGACCATAAACAGTTATTAGAAAAATGACAACTCGGGGCGCCTGGGTAGCGCAGTCGTTAAAGCGTCTGCCTTCGGCTCAGGGCGTGATCCCGGCGTACCGGGATCGAGTCCCACATCGGGCTCCTCCGCTGTGAGCCTGCTTCTTCCTCTCCCACTCCCCCTGCTGTGTTCCCTCTCTCGCTGGCTGTCTCTCTGTCACATAAATAAATAAATAAAATCTTTAAAAAAAAAAAGAAAAATGACAACTGATAGAAATATTTGATGGAGAAATAGAAAATAATATATGGGAAATGATGACATATACCCATATGTACGGAAGAATAACATCCTCTAGGGTTCGTTTAAGTTTACACACGGTTGTCCACATGCACGTCTAGAATTATGCTGCGTCATCGGGTAGAAAACACATCATGATTGTATGATACTTCTCTACTGGACAGCTGAGGTAGGCATTTTTCCTTTCCTTTTTTCTCATTCATTCATTCATTCATTCACTCATTCATTCATTCACTCATTCATTCATAATTTCAGAAACATGGGTGACAGCACCATCCAAATATGAACTAGGAAACATGACTGATTATTTAAGGTTAGAACTGAAATGAGAAATGGGGCATCCTTGCACATCAAGGATGATTACTTCTCTTTGATTATGAACTATGTGTGAGTGACGATATCTATGCTATTTGGCTTTACGATATAATGATATTCATCGCAAAGCTAAAATTAAACTGGGTTGAAACATAATACGTTTAATCGGAGCAAAAGCCTATTATGGGATAAGTTCGGACTTTGAGATGGCACACTAATGATGCGGTATGGACAACAAAGTGTTTTTCAGGGTAGGCAGACTGCGCCAAGTCCTCCATGCAAACGCACAACAGTGGTTGACGCCTTTTGGTGGCAGTGTTTATTTTTTGGTCAGTTAAATGTTGAAGTAGAAACATCTCACACACCTGGAAAATCAAATAGTTTCTTCCACTTATGAAAATTGACTTTGGGATCCAAACTTTTCTAATGAAACGACAGTAAATTTTTAAACGAAGACAACATTTTTAAAAAATTCAGACAATTATGGAGCTCACTGTTGTAAAACTAGTTTAACCTCCCACTTAGGGTCTCATGTTAAAAAAATAACCTAAATAGATTTTGGCTATGAAATGACAGAAATAGAACAACAAACATTCATCCGTTAGAGTGCCAAATTAGTGTGAACCAAGTTAACGTTTCATATGCCTGAAATGGATCATAACAACTGTTACAAAATTACTTCTAGGTGTTGCCCAAGATAATGATCACAGATCCTTACGCGTACGTGCCTCTTGCACAAATTTATGAGAATAAATTCAAGTTTATGAGAATAACCTTAAACAGTTCTTCCCAGTTTCCCTCCTAATATTTCAGATATGCTCAGTTCTAACTTACAGATAAATTACAGTCTTAAAAACTCCAAGACACATACTACTGGAACAAAATGTAACAGGGACTATAAGAGCTTTTTTAAAAATCTAACCTAATATAATCTTCATGTTTTCTGGAATCTAGGCACAGTGACCAGAGCACAAGGTTTGGATGAACTTAAATTTCTCTCTTCACTCCAAACATATGCTTATGAACCAGTTCCTCATCCTCCATAACCCATTTCTTTATTTGCACCAAGTGCTCAATACATAAGAAATGGTGTTATTCTGGGACAGTCAGTTTATTCCCATGTCTTAATTATTTTGGGGAGTCCGAAAAGTTTAAGCATTGCAGGAAAGGAGGGCTTCGTTTATTGTGGTGTCTGTTGTCCCAAAGTTGGGGTGCACCCTGTTAAATCAATTTGTAAAAACACAGAGATATAAGTGATAAACTCAAATATTGAGACTTGGAGGGTACAGAAATTAAAGCAGAGTGTAGAGAAGAGAGGAGACCAAGAAGAAAATATTTTATTAGTTTATAAGAGATAATGAGTAAGCGTAGTACACAGTCAGAGGAACGCATTATACTGATGTATCCAAAAACATACCAGTGTAGTTGTTATTCAAAGAACTTGGAAATATGAGTTTCAGGGGGTGTTTACTGAGGGACAACTGAATGCCCTTTTAGCCTTGTCACCAAACTATCTGCATTAGTCCAGATACAAACTCTATGAAGCCAATATAACTTCCCCCATTTTACAGGCAAGAGCCCAGGACGAAGGAGCTGCTCCGCAGATGTGTCAGACTGCCCTCGAGAGATCGAGTGGGAGGAGAACCTGATCTATGATAGCGAAGGGCACTCCTTCTTTTTGTGATAGTAGGGTTGGAACCCAAGCCCCTTGATGGAATGTACGACCGACTTGTCACCTCATTTCTTCCGTTTCACCATTTTATCAACTCCCTCTCTCCCAGCAACCACTGCACGGTATCACCTGGCTGAGTGTCTACACTGGCGAAGGCACAAACAGTACCTCTTGTGATGCTCGTAGGAGGTGGGTCTCTGCAGAGGTGGTTGTGTCATGGGGGTGGAGCCCCCTGGGTGAGATTAGTGTCCTTTTAAGAGAAGGCATGAGAGTTTGCTCTCTTTCTCTGCTCTTCTTAACCGTGGGAAGATAGACTGAGAAGACAGCTGTCTATGAACCAAGAAGAGGCCTCTCACCAGAACCATGCCGGCACCCTGACCTTGGACGTCCAGCCTCCAGAAACGTGAGAAGCAAGTGTGTGTTGTTTAAGCCCCCCCCCCCCAGTCTATGGTATTCTGTTAGAGTGGTCTGAACTAAGACACTATTCCATGACATCAAGTGCTACCTCTGTGTGGGCATCAAATACCGTCTCCATAGTGCTGACTTCTAAATGTCAATCTCCAGCCTCGACCTCATCGGTGAGTCTGGACTACAGAATCGCGTTGTCCCCTGATGTCTTCACTATGATGTCTAGCAACAACTAGAATGGCCGTGGTCTCAGTGGCGTGAGATCAGAACGAAACAAACATACAGAAAGATTGATTATATCACTTTACATTTGATAAAGTCGTGATTCGGAAAGCAAATCCACGTAACTTGAGGATTCAGTTTGGTGGTGGGGAGGTTGAGAATATGGGCTGAAGCAGCTCAGAGCAGAGGTAAACACAGGCTAATGAGAACTGGGGCTTGTTTGAAAATCCTACAGCTCTCAGGACATCACAAAACCTGAAGGTTCATAGCAACACCCCGAAGTCAATAAGGAAGGAGTGAATTATGTTTGCTCTATTTAATTTAAGCAATTAACCTGGCAATGCTTCCGGCACTGGTAACGCAAAGAGGGTGTGTTTTCACTATATTGAAAATGATCGAAAACACCTTTGTATATAAAAATCAAGACAATAGAAGCACTCTTGCTTTTCACCAACTTTCACTTAGCAACCAATTTATTAATCATGTTTATTAGAAATTGAGTCATATTATCTTCTCCATCAGCTAGAACAGACCAGTATCTTTCTAAATCGATTGCTTACTAAATCCTCTTTTTGGAGGGTCTGGCTGGGTTTCTCAACCATTCCACTCTCAGTGCCTCCCTTTTGCTTTCCTGTGATACCATGATATAAAAGTGGCAAAGAAATGTAGTTTTTCTTAACCCCCCCCCAAACCAAACCTAAGTAAATATTTAGGAGAAAGTTTATAGTAAGATAGTTGGGTGTAGCTTTTGATAGGCTCAGTTAATGCATATTTCTTTGGGAAATATATGAAGGGTATAAACATATTAAATTGAGCCCTCAAATGTTCTCCAAGCACTTAGATGTAGCAGTGGCCTAGCAGAGCATAAAACTGTAACATCTCCCTTTTGAATGCATGCACTAGTCACCAGGAAATCTATAAAATACTTACCTGCTACATACGCACAAAATCCTGCCCATTCCACACTAATCAGAAACACAGTAGGTTCCTGAGGGTGTTACAAGCCTTGGGACACCAGACATCCGTTCTACCAAAGAAGAGGAACTCATACCCGGTTAGTGGAATACAGACTCTGAAGAATTCAAATCAATGACATTACTCAAAGCGACATGCTGGGAAATGACTGTCTCATTATAAAGTGTCTCTGTAGTCTGACAGATGGGCTGCCGTGACTCACCCGGTCAGCTGGACTTCATGGATGGCCCAGGGCTGGCGGCTGAATGTGAAAGAATCTAGCATTCTTGCTTCTCACTGTCAGTGAAAGACAAACGGCTGTTCCTCCTCTCCCTCTGGATGTCCCTGTACCTGGCCTGTCCTCCAATGCAGACCCGTCACCACAGAGAGGACGACCATCCCTTCCATTACAATGCCTGAGACATTTTACATTTGGAGTGAAGGAGGCTTGTGGGGATTTCAGGCAATGACATAACTCTATAAATCAGATTGTGAAGTGACATTCATTTTACTGTATTTGATTAATAAAATAAGATTTTTATTGGAAGTATACGCAGAGCAGAGAACTGGTACATTTATCAATATTTTCCTACTGAAGATTGCTATTTTTATGCCACTAACACAACCATATATAGCGATGCTCCAAACAGCCTCAGAAAAACATTTGACTGGGGCGCCTGGGTAGCGCAGTCGTTAAGCGGCTGCCTTTGGCTCAGGGCATGATCCCAGCGTTCCGGGATCGAGTCCCACATCGGGCTTCTCCGCTGGGAGCCTGCTTCTTCCTCTCCCACTTCCCCTGCTTGTGTTCCCTCTCTCGCTGGCTGTCTCTCTCTGTCACATAAATAAATAAAATCTTTAAAAAAAAAAAAAAGAAAAACATTTGAACTTAAAAATAGTTAACACTATCTTGAGTATGCTGGAAAACTTCTGTGGAATACAGACTAGGAAGGAAATGAACATTCATCAGGAAAATTTTCTAACTTCAGTGAATCGCCATTGGGACAGCAGTTACGTTGGACGTCTGAAAATACATTTATCACCAAACAGTAATGTTCAAATAGCAATTCTACAGTCTTTAACAATGGAAGAATAGCTCTTTAACTCCTAGAACTTTGACATAAAGTATCTTCAAAATACATGTTATTGTCATATATATATATATATATATATGTCATATATATGTCACATATATATTTTATATATATATATATTTTTTTTTTTTTTGAGAGAGAGATAGTGAGAGCCAGTGAGCACCCATGCACAAGGAGGAGTGGAGGGGCAGAGGGAGAGAGAGAATCTTAAGCAGGCTCCACACTCAGCATGGAAGCTGGACACAAGACTCGATCTCACAACCCTGAGATCATGACCTGAGCCAAAATCAAGTGTCTGAAACTCATCCGACAAGCCACCCCTTGTCATATTTGTTTTAATACCATAAGTGACTTGCTTAAAATGTGACACAGAAATCCAGTACAAAATTCAGAAATCCCGTAATCTTGACTTCTAATTCTTTGTTCTTTTGCTATACGTACCATTATCTCTAAATACGGAACATTTCTAAGAAAATATCCTTTTAAATGTACTTTTATCTTTTTAATTTTATAAACAAGTTTACTAATAGGAAACTGTCTGCAACGAGTATATTAAACAAAGAGATATTTTTGATAAGTAAATTTGAAGCTGGTGACTTACAGAGGCTCAGGCCAGGAAATTAGAAGAATGGGGAAGTATCTGGGTTTAAAAACAAACTTGCATAGACCGTATGTATCCAGTGATTGTGCCTTGTACCTGATTACTTTATCCTGTTTGTGTTTCTGAACATGTTTACTAAGTTCTTAACTGGAAGAATTAAATGATTGCTTACCAATTTAAGTAGAGAAAACATTTTATATGTAGAAGCATTTAAGAATATCTCCTACATCAGTGGAGAAATTATGGAATAAGACCAGGAACCATGGGAAAATCTAATGTATAAATAAGAGATATATTCAGGTTTCAAAAGAATTCCATAAGCTCCCTCCAGAAATTAAAAATAGAACTACCATATGATCCAGCAATCCCATTTCTGGGTATATATCTGAAGGAAATGAAATAATATCTTGGAAAAATATTTGTACTCCTATGTTCATTGCAACATTATTCATAAAGCCAAGACATGGAAATAACCTAAGTGTCCATGGATGGATGAATGGATAAAGACAATGTGGTATGAATGTGTGCATACATATAGGTGTGTGTATGTGTGTGTGCATGTGTATAAACGGAAGTAATATCATGCAGCCATAAAAAAAGAAGGAAATCTTGCCATTTGCAACAACATAGATAGGCCTTAAGGGCATTCTGCTAAGCAAAATAAGCCAGAAGAGAAAAACGGACATTGTATAATCTCACTTCATGTGGAATCTGAAAAAGCAGAAATCGTAGAAGCAGAGACTAGAATGGCATTTGCCAGGGTGGGGGGTTGGAGAAATGGGAAGATGTCAGTCAAAGGGTACAAACTTCCAGTTGTAAGATGAGTCAGTTCTGGGGATCTAATGTTCAGCATGGTGTCCACCGTCAACAATTCTGTATGCTTGAAAGTTGCCAAGAAAGTAGGTCGCAAATGTTCTCAGGGCATGCGAACATGGAGTTATGCAAGGTGATAGAGGTGCTAACCAGCCATATTATGGTAATCACCTTGCAGTATGCATGTGTATGAAATCATCACGCTGCGTACTTTAAACCTATACGATGGTATATGTCAAATACGTATCAATAAAGCTGAAGGAAAATAAAAGAGTGCTCTACACTTTCCCAGCTACTGAGTCAAATATTTGAAATGAACCCTTGAAAAATCTGTCCCTCTCGGTGTTTGGCATTGTTTATCTATCTTACCTATCAACTGCTTCACAGAGAGGGAGAGGGAGAGAGAGAGAGGAACACCATCCAAAGGTAAAGGACGTCGCAGAGGAACGAAAAGAAGTATCTTTTTCAGTGAAGATTTTTTCGGAATCTTTTTCAGAAAAGATTTTTCATTGAAGAAAAAAAATCTTATACTTATGCAATCATCACTGAAAGATCTTTTTTTTTTTTTTAAAGATTTTATTTATTTATTTGACACACAGAGAGAGAGACAGCCAGCGAGAGAGGGAACACAAGCAGGGGGAGCGGGAGAGGAAGAAGCAGGCTCCCAGCAGAGGAGCCTGATGTGGGGCTTGATCCCATAACGCCGGGATCACGCCCTGAGCCGAAGGCAGACGCTTAATGACTGAGCCACCCAGGCGCCCCTGAAAGATCTTTTAAATACTCACACAGATAAAATAGTGATTTTTTGGGTGGTCATTTACATATGGATAACGTCAGAGTTGAAATTCAATCTTTTCCTTGGGCCCTCACGCTTCAGATAGAGGCTCTTAGGAGACAGGAGCCACTTTGATGACCTTCATGTTACATAACTGAGAAGCTAAAGCAGTGACAGAGAAAACATCAAAAAGCCAAATAACATGTAATTCACATGTGGATTTTTATATCTATTTTCATAACCACCAATGTACTTACATTAGAATACAAAATTTCCTTTTTACTTCTTTTTGTTTGTTTGTTTTTGTTTTGAGCTCTATCCTTTCCTGAAAAGACTTAAGGAACCTCTGGCATACCGTGAAATTGGCCAGAATTCTTCATGTCTCCCTGTATCCGTGAACTCTCCAACGTACCTTTCCACACCCTTCCTCAGGAGGTGGACTGTACTTCTCTACCTCTTAAATCAGCTCTGGTCTTACAGCACACTTTGGTGAATGGAACTAGTAGAATGAAGGTGTGTCGGTTCTCGACCCAGGCCTCAAGAGATCTTGTACGCTCTCCTCATTCTCTTGGAAGACACCACTTCCATGTAAACAGCTCTGACTCACTGTTGGATGATAAGAGCACACGTCCCAGTCACCCCTTATTGGCCGACCAACAGCCAACCATCAAGGGTACAAATGAGATCACCTGGCCCAGCCAGTACCTAACCACCATTGTAGCTGAACACAGATGTGTGTCAGCCGGTACAGCAAAGAGCAACAGAACCACCAGAATGAGCCAAGTCTCAATCGTTCATTCATAGAATCATGAGCCAAATCAATGATTGTTCTTGTTTTAAGTGGTTCTTATTATATCTGTGAATGTGTGTGCGTGCGTGTATGTGGTTTGTTACACACAGGCAGCCAATTGTTTCATCAGTTTACAAAGATACATGCAGTGCGACGAGATGGAGTACTGTAAAAATAAGCATTATAAATGAATGCTAACGAAAACCAGCATAAAGAATCTGTATCATAAAAGTTTGGGTCAGTTTTTAATGAGGGAGGTTATCAGCATTACTTTAAAGTGTGACCCAATGTATAGTAACCAAGATTTCTCATCTCCTGAATCACATACAAACAAATCTTGCCTCTTAATACTAGGTTTGCTCTATGTGGTTGTACAAGTACAATGAATCTGAAATTATTTTGTGTATGTTGCAGAGTTGAGCAAATGAGTCAACGATGGTGTTATTACAAGTCAGAGTTCTCACTGTGGAAACAAGAAGGGAAAAATAGTTAAGTATACAGTGGAGAAAACAGGTAAGATCTCGACCAAACGGTCAAAATTCCGATGACCAATGTGAGTGTGGGCACAGCTTTGTGGGCGTACCGTCAGGTCTGCTCCAGCCGGTGATGCACAAACTGAGGCAGGTCCCAAGGCTTATCTGACAAACTCAGGTGGAGAAGAATTTTATAAAATACTTGGCCTGCATTCCAAAGATCAGCCAAGAGACAATAACAATCTGAAAAAGTAAAGGAGTCAAAAGAGAGATGACCAAAGCAATTTATAATTGTAGACTAGATCTGTCCCAGAGAAAAACAGAATATTAAAAAGGATATTTGGGGGGGCAAATGAAGGAATTAGAACATGGGATATAAATTTGATGAAATTAAGTCAATATGACCTTTGTTGAAGTTGATAACTCTACTGCGGTATGGATGAGAATATTTGGTACTTACAAAACACACACTGAAGTAGAGAGAAGGACATGATCTTAAAAACATATTTCCAAATAGTTCGTAAAAGTAAAACACACATAGTAGCATAAATAAATTAATAAAAGATGAGGCAACACAAAAAATGAATGAGATGGTCTTTATAGATCTGTTCCAATTATCCAGCACTACTGACGCCCTAAGACCTCATACTAAAAATCAAACAAACTTTATATAGTAAGATGTGTATAGTGTGCATAACTGAAGTTAATAAAAGAAAATGTTATCTACTCACATAAAATTAACAAATTTCAGTCATTTGAACAGCTATGCTCAGCTTCTCAGAGAATACATTAATATTCTTGGTAACATTTTTTAATACACTGCAACATACAGATCTCTTTGACTTCTTTCTATTCTATATACTCTCTACAGCTCATAGCTTTGTATTTAACAGGTGCAAAAAATATTTTTTGCTAAAGGTGCATCATTGTACTTTTTACCTGCTGTGGTAAAATACTTTCCAGTGATAATTTAATTTTACCTGGTTGAGCAAAGGAGTAAGCAGTGATCGAATCACTGAGGCAGAAACCATTAACCCCCCAACATTGTGGAGTTAATTTGCAAGAGATTATCCCAGAAGGCTTGCCATTATTTGACCTTAATTCTGCAACATACCTATATTTGGGAAGACACTTTATCCGTTGGAACATGAAGTTATTGAGAATTTTAAAGTTTTAATCTCATTAAAAAATGAAGTCAGGGCCCTTTAAAATCATGACTGTCACAAAATATTAATATACTGTCATTAAAAGTTTTAAGGGATGACACTTTGATGAATAGTTTCCTCCAAACCTTGGGCTCCGTTGCTCTGTAAAACGTTTGCTCGCAGAGAACATGTGCGAGGGTGAGCCCGAAGCTCTGCAGACAGACGTATTCAGTCCAGGGGGTGAACGGAGCCACAAGGCTGTCACTGTGGCACAAGGAGAATCTCGGCTAAGCGATATGAGTGAAGCAGTTGTAAATACTTCTTCAGACGGGGGGACTCCACTGTAGGGGGCACATGTGGTCTGGGTCCTCATGTCCACATTTATAGATCCTGGTCGTACGAGGGCATACATCATGAAAGGGCCAGGGTCTAAGTCTTAGTTTTAGTGTTGTAAAAGTAACAGTCCCTTCTGTTTTGGATACTAGCTGCACTAACAAGAAAAGATTCTGGAATTTTAAAAAATATAACAAAGTACGTCCAACAGGATAACTGAACTCATGAATTGTAGGACTTTCTTTCATCAGTGTTGACCTCCGGTGACTGGTCGGGGCATCTCCATGCCTGGGAGGCACTGATAAATTGTTTTGACCAAGAGAAGAGGAACCTGTTTGCTCCTCACCAAAGATATTTTAGAAAAAGGCAAATCTGGTGTCGTAGTTTAGGTTAAAGATTTTTTGGATGTCCTGAGTCCACAAACTTTGAGAAAGAGCCATTCAACACGCTTTCATTAAGTGCCCACAATGCGTCAGGTGCCATTACACGTAAACAGCAAGGGGTAGAGTCCCGTACCTCAGATCATTGTGAGTCTATTAAAATGCATAAACTATTATTTATGCCTTGATGGGAAAATAGACACAAATTGGGAGAAGGAAAGGCAAAGTCTTATCTCTTCTCACAGGTGAGTGAAATTATAAATTCTCTGTAACATTAGCCTTTGATATACTGTCTAATGTTAAATTTATAGTCATCTCTATATGATGCTTGGAATTCACCAAGGAAGAGCCATTAGTTTATTTTCTCTTATTAAGCTGAAAAGAATTCTCTGCTACCACATTTCCCCTCTTACTTAGGGAAGAATTTTCTTATAGATGAAACCACTCCTTCAATTTTGTTCATATTCATTTATTGCCTAGATCGATGTAAGAGGCTCTAGTAAATAATCACTTTACAGGTAGATATACTTTATGTCATACATTCTGGTAAGAGAGTGAATTGATTCAATCTTCGGGAAGGACAATTTAGCAACACACGTCAAAAGTTTCATTAATGTTAAGACTTTTTACTCAACAATTGCTCTTCCAGGACTTTATGCCAAAGACATAATTGGAACCAAAATGGTAGACAATTTGTGTTAGAGAGGACAAAATCCTAGAGAAAAAGTGCTGAGGGGTAAGCTGGCACTTTGTTGTAGGCCCCCCTAAACATTTGGAAAATTCTGGCACTGCACCATGAGGAACTAGGTAGACAAAAGCCAAACCCGAGGGGGTAGCTTTCAGTAGGTTTCCAGCGTGCAGGAGGGAGATCAGAGTCGGAGCTGAGCACAGGAGACGGGTTGGTCACTCTGGTACCACCACAGCCTCCAAGTTCGATCTTTCGAGGGGGGGGGGCAGTTTGCAGGAGCAGCAGAGGAGAATCAGGGGTCAACAGAGGTTTCAGAATTTCAACCCGAGTTTGAGTCAGCTCAGACCTACCGGAAGGAAATGATTTGCTGCACTCTAGCTGTCTGCTGCAGGCTAGGCTGAAACTTCCCTAGAACCAGATGACATCTAGAGCTTTCAAATCGGGCGCCGAGCCAAAAGTTCTGACTTACATATACTTGGGATCCCAGAAGAGAAGGAGACACTGAGACACAAGTGTGATCATCAACCCAAACCCAAATCAATAAGGAAATCACTCTACGGATTTAAGAAGTTGAGTAAATAGAAGCAGCTTAGATGCAAAATGAGCACACCTTGACGAGTCCTAGTGAGAACGCTATGACTGTTCCTACAATCACTAGCGCTCTCCTGCTGCCACCACTGCTGCCGTTACTCCTACTCCTGCGAGGACTGCCGGCACTATTACTCCTCCTCCTGCTACTGCTTCTACTCCTGCTTCTATTACCCTCATAATGACTCATTACAATTACCACTGCTCTCCTGTTACTGACTACTGCCGCTGGGAGTCCCGCTGCTACTGGTACTCCTGTTACCACTCTCCGCACTATTGCTCATAGGACAACTACTGCTGCTGCTACTATTACTACTGGTACTGGTACTCCTGTGATCCCCACGAGTACTATTACTGCAGCCATTACTGTTGTCGCTGCTGCTGTGACCAATATTACTACTCTTGCAAACATGACCATTGCTACTATCTCAACCACTCCCACCGCCACTATTATTACTACTAATTAGTGTAATAATTATGAAAGCAGACAGGTTTTGGTGCTTACTATGTGTCTGACCCTATTTGCTTTACTCATGTTAACTTATGTCATCCTCACAGAAATCCTAGGAAGTAGGGGCCATAAAGTATTATTCCTCTTCTAGAACATAACCAAATACAGAAATATGTTAAATGTTACTATGGCTGATCAATATGCAATTGTGCCCCTGAGGCGCGAGAAAGGCTGCGCACCACGGCCTCTAGCTGAGCCACGTGTCTACTTTTAGCCAATGAGGTGCAGCCCGGAACAGCTGGCTGCCTTGGCTAGTGTGGCCTCAGCCGGTGTAAGATCGCCAGGCTTTCACTCTGCCTCAGTGACTGTGAAGGTCTCGTGTTCCAGACGATGTGGCCAGAAAATGGTGACGATGAGTGACTCTGGGTTAAAGTCCCTGAGTGACTTTGTGGAACAGAGGCCCCAGCTCAACAGCTTTGCTGTCCGTACTTTCAGCTACAAATCGACCCTTCTGGGGCACCAGCGGGGCACAGTTGGTTAAGCATCTGACTCTCGGTTTTGGTTCAGGTCATGATCTCCAGGTCATGAGATGGAGCCCCGTGACAGGCTCCAAGCTGAGTGCAGAGTCAGCTTCAGATTCTCTCTCCATCTGCCTCTGCCCCTCCTGCTCGTGCTCTCTCTCTCTCTCTAAAATAATAATAAAATAAAATAAAACAAAACAAAATAGAAAGTCAACCCTTCTTGGTTAAGCTACTGACACTGGGGAGTCACTTGTTACTCCCATATAGTCCAGCCCCTCCAGACTAACATGAGCTAGCATTGAAACCTGAATTTTTATCATAGGAAGGAAAGCTATAGAGCAGTTTATGAATATAAATACAAGAATCCTTTAAAAACCTTTAAAGTGGAGTCCATAAGACATTAAAAGGGCACTGCATAATGACAAAGTAATGCTAATTCCAGAAGCAAACGTGGTCCAATATTAATAAAGCTGTGAGCGCCAGGCTAGAGTTCACAGTGTGAAAAGCATTTCCTAGAACTCCAGGTCCACTCTTGCATTTGACACACAGTAGAAAGCAAACAAACAAACCGCTAAGCCAAGGATTTAAAGGAAACAAGAACGCCACGCTAGAATCTATGCAGCCTGCCTTCGAAGGCCTTCAGGCACAGAAGGGAAGCGCAGGTCCGAACCGCTGGGCTGCAGAGCTGCACGGAACATTCATCAGAAAGCATCTATTCTCAGCTAGTACATGAACTGAACTGCACACCAAACGCGAATGTAAGAGCACAAATCTGCATCCATCCTAAATGAATAAGACATCGCCATTTCCCTAAACTGAACCAGAAACGACAATGAACACCTCACTTAAAATCAGGCGTCTACACATACCATGTAAGAGTTACATTTATTTATTTGTTACTTATGGGTGGATAACTTTTATATGCCAAATATTATACTAAATTCCGGAGAGGTAAATAGGAATATACAACAGTCCCTCAAAAGAAAATAACACAATAGCCTTGGCTGGGGGATAGAGGCGAAACCAAATAAGCAGAGCAGGATACCCCACGGGGGGTCTGTTGAGGTTACTGTGGAAGCATGGAGGTGCCTGTCAGCTCTCCCCCAGGAGGATGTTAAAAATGGCTTGAAGAAAACATGCCATTTCATGTCTGTTCTTTCCTGTGAAATGAGAGATATCTTTCAGTGTCCTTGTACTGAAATGACAATGAGGCCCCTTTGAACAATCGCCCAAAGAAACTCGAACCTGAATTGACAGCACTGGAAAGATGCGCTGATCTCGTGGATTTTCTTAGTGCCGTTTCATCCTGTGAAGGGCTTGCCTTTTTCCAACAAGAGTAGTTACAGATCACAAAAGTGTAATTAACGTCAAGTTTCTTCATTCGATATGACAAGTGCCAAAGACAAAGCTGGGTAAGAAGTCGGGAATATGGCAAGTTATTGTCCAGCACTTAAAATCTATTTTCTCCTCCCTCCACACAAGGGTATGTTGGTCTTGTCAGCAGGCTGCTGGCTTTTGGTGAGTAGAAATATCTACAGCATCAACCCAAGCGGCACCGGTTTCCATGTAATATCAGGTTATATGAAGACTCTGAGGACCCCGTGAATTAAGGAATACAATCTATTTTATAAACTATTTGGATAATTTTCAGAACTTCAAGCTTTACATATGGATTTATGTCCTCATCCTAGCAAACATAATACATAGTTGGATAAACTGGTTTCCGAGTAATTTGAGACCCCAGTGGCATGCTGGCTGTTCCTGGACTCAGAGGTTATGGGGAATGGAGGTGTTTGGGTGAGCGATGGAGGTGTTTGCCCTAGAGGTGGGTGTCAAGTCATTAGGGGGTAGAGGTTTAGATCAGCCTGGGTGTGAGGCTTGTCACAACAACTCAGACCAATACAGAAGAGTCCACGAGACAGTGAGCCATCAGCTGAAGACCCCATTTAGATGTTAAAGTTGTGCCTCCTATGTGGCAAATACCAAGTCAATACTTGGTAACTGACTGACTGGATGATGTAACTCAGATGAAAAGCCCTTGGAAATGCATCTCGTGAAACAGAATTTGCCTATAAGCCAGACAATCCAAGAGCAGAACTCTTTGGATTTGACAGCTTCGCTAAGATACATTTTCAAAGCACTAAAATCTCAAACTAGATTGAGAAGACAATTCCCAGATCATTTTTTCAGTTAATTTATGAAGAAAATATTGAGAAGAGTCATGGATTTCGAATGGCTCAAGGAAGCCATAGGGGGCTCAAAATCTTCAGAGAACCCAACACTTACATAATAAATAAGACACAATATCGTGCCATTTTCACTGTAATACATGAAAAACCACTTTAGGCATGGACTCCATGAGTTTTGGAGTGTTCGTTTAACTTTCCTCTTGGTACAAAATACTCAATGGGATG
The DNA here is from genome assembly GCF_017311325.1 of Ursus maritimus. NCBI lineage: Eukaryota > Metazoa > Chordata > Mammalia > Carnivora > Ursidae > Ursus > Ursus maritimus. The sequence continues at coordinate 56,757,057 of NW_024423897.1, forward strand.
GATATCAGAAGTGGGTAGTACTGTTTTGGGTGATTTAGTTACTTTATTTTAATAGCAGATTTAATGCATTAATAATGTATTTGTGGCAGAAGCATGAGGGGAGAAACATGTTTGCAAATAATGAGTAATTTACAGTGTTGCTGCTGAGAACATTATTACCTCCACTACAAAAATATCCATTTTAAGTGCTGCATATTTTATTAAGACGCTGAAGTGCATCATAAGCTTTATTGGGAAATCCACGGCCATTAAAGAAAATTAATTTCTATGAGTTGTTGATACTTCATAACTATTTAATAGTCCAATCACTATAAACTTTATATCCCGCATATAGATAGGTATAAATATTTTAATAAATCTTTTGAATAAATATGCAACTTTAGGAATAAATCAATTTGCTAGGGTTGTAGACATGTTACACCATTCATGGTCCACATGTATTATAAATCATTGGTGATTTACTTTCTTACTGTTGAATATAATCAATAGATTGTTAACAAAAGAGTGTGCAAGTCATACTCATTGACGCTGTAGACTCTCCTTAGTTCTTTACCATTTTTGGCAGCACTGACATTTGAGGGCTGATGTTTCTAAAGAAAGGATGTGGGGGGGAGTGTTTAAAAATACCAAAGGGATGATTTGTTAAACTGCTATATTCCATACAGGTTTACAAACCGAAATCTGGAAAACTATCTGCCTGTAATAAAATGAATTTATTTTTCAGGAACTTTAACATTCCTCAAATCTATCTTTAATTACTCTTTTAAGAACCTTGCAAATAAAATGTGTTTTCCACCTTGTGTTCATTTTCACTATAAATATTTGTCTTTATCTCATGGACTGCGGTGTCCACATGGAGGAATATACTGACGGCAGGGTTCCTTGTGCCGGGGATGTTGATGTGAGGGCAGGAGGGCCGCTGCTCTAGCTGCCATGCTGGTATGTGAGGCATTCTGACTACCGAAGGCTTCAGCCAGAGGCGAAGGTACAGAGGGAAGAGTCAAGTACTTCGGAGCCCTGTCAACTTTGTGGAGCTGTTCTCGAAGCCCCAGACAGCTGACTTCCATGGCCCTTTAGTGTGAGGGAGGGAGTCCTCTTGAGTCCAGACCTCTGGAGTCAGGCTTCGTTACTATGAGCTGAAAAAAATCCTGATGTAGAAAGGTCAGAACATTATATATAGAATTTACATACACTGTGACCGTAACTGAGACGAATTCAGGATATTTTTAGCTAGAGAAAAGAGAAAAATTGGAAGCTAACCAAATAAGTCTTTGTAAGTCACTAGTGAACGTGGCTGTAAGTCACTGAAATCATCAAAATAAAATATTACCTTGTTGACCATAAAACGTTATGACAAGAAAATCTTAAATAAGTATTCCTAAAAATCATCTTCACTCTGAATTTATAGAGTGTAATGATTGTATAATGCATTTGGTAGTTAGNTAGTTTCCCTACATTATTTTGGAAAGCTATAAAATATCTGTTTGAAAAAGCATCACTCATTTATTAGTGAGAATTTAAACTACTACTCCATGAGAAAAATATACAGTGAGAGACTTCTGCATTCACAGCCCCTTGAAAACACCAACTGTATTAGAGAATGATTTTATGGATGTTTATTTTCTTACCCAAATATATAGTCTAATTACCACTCCTGTGAAGACCGTCCAGCAATGAACAGCGTTGGAGTGTGGGAGGGCGGGTGTCTCCACATGTGCCTTGACACACAAATGTAAGGCAAATGGTGTTTTGACATCACCCCAGATTTCAAAAGTATGTAGACTGAAGAAGGTTTTTCCTTCAAGTCCTAGACAGACAAATTATTTATGTCCATTCTTTTTTTTTTTTAAGATTTTTATCTATTTATTTTTAATTTTTTTTTATAGAGAGATTGAGAGTGTGAGCTTGGGGGAGGGGCAAAGGGAGAGGGAGAGAGAGAATCTTAGGCAGATTCCACAACCAGCATGGAGCCAGATGTGGGGCTCGTTATCAGGATCCTGAGATCATGACCTGAGCTGAAATCAAGAGTTGGACACTTAGCCGACTGCGGCATCGCAGTAGTCCAAGATTTTTATTTTTAAATAATCTCTACTCCCAATGTGGGGCTGGAACTCACAACCCCGAGGTCAAGAGTCAACATGCTCCACTGACTGAGCCAGCTAGGCGTCCATATTTATGTCCACTCTTAAGCCTCTCTCATTTTGCCACTAAGGTGATTCGGGGGCGGGGGGAGGTAGTTAAAAGGAAGAGCAAACTTTTATGACAGCAAACAGAACATGAAATGTCATGAGGGAGTGCCGTGCAACAACCTACAACCCCACTTGAGTATGGAAAGCTGAAGTGCAAAATGCCAGCAACGAGACACTAATTGAAAAATTCATAATCCAACCATTTATTCTAATTTCAGTCATTTTTGCATATTGATCGCATTTTTACTGAAGTAGCAAAATGCCCCAAAACAATAATATTCACAGAGAATTTTTTTAAAAAATCTGATTAACAAAATGAGAAAAGGACAAAATTTGAGAAAATGTTATGAAAGGAAACATCTTTATCTGAACATAAAACCTGGGTCAGTCATCAGGAGAGTAAGAAATTTAGTTTTTTATAATTCTTCTTGATTGATCCTTCCACATCGACTATTTGCTGGAATCAGTGTTCAAAAATTCTTAAATAATATAGCTAATTTAAGGAGAGAATACCGAAAAACCTACAATTCCAAAAATGCGTGAAACGTATTGAACATTTCAATATATTTGTTGATAAGGAAAACAAACAGAAAATAATGGTCTAATTCACCAACGTGTTTGGGTTTCATTTTAAACATCTTCACGGTCGCTCAGTAAATACATTATTTGTATTCAGTAAATACATTGTTTTCTTATTACAATGGCAAGACTGATCTCTGAAGAGATCATTTTGAAAATAGAACTAAATTTTAGTTATCTTGGCAAATCATGTGGACTAGGAATCTCTTTATATAAGAGCCATTTGGGGGGCGCCTGAGTGGTGCAGTCATTGGGCGTCTGCCTTCGGCTCAGGGCGTGATCCCAGCGTTCAGGGATCGAGCCCCACATCAGGCTCCTCTGCTGGGAGCCTGCTTCTTCCTCTCCCAGTCCCCCTGCTTGTGTTCCCTCTCTCGCTGGCTGTCTCTGTCAAATAAATAAATAAAATCTTAAAAAAAAAAAAAAAGATAAGAGCCATTTGGGAGAAATTGTTTCAAATACCTCTAATAGGCAAAACTTGTCTCACAAAAATAACACAGGCTAGAGTTGGAATAATGATCTAATTGGGTATTACAGGAAAACAGTGAACTTTTGGAAAAACAAGCAAGCCCAACCCTGTCATTTACTACAGGTGTGCAGAGAGAAAAACTACATTACTAGCTCTTTTAAAAGTGAACCACATTTTGGGAAGATAACAGCACTAATGCTGGTCATGGGCTGGCACGAGGACGCTGGAGGGAACAGGTGTGTTCAATCGGAGCAAGGACAGAGTGCTCTCCGGAAGGACGTTTGTCATCCAAATTATCAAAAATCAAGACATAATGCCGCCACATCTCTTCCTGGCTCCTTTCATTTCTGTGTTCTCTCTCTTTCCTTCTCTGCTCCCCACCCCATCCCCACCTTGTGCCCCTGTCTTCTGGCTTTACCAGGGCTATACTAATAAAAATGACTGTCAGTCCAAAGTCATCATGGGTCCCTTCTTTGTGTAAATAATGTAAATTCTGCCATACGTAAGCACACGACTTCGTTACTAACTAAAACCTATAAAATTAATAAGTAAAATGCAAATGTTTGAAATACAAGGAAACAAAAATAATGTTTTTAAAAGTTAATTCTTATCACCATCAATAAAAAGTTTAACTTTAGGCAAAATTTGCGTGGTCTGACAATGGTTGGCATTATTAGAGTAATTCACAGCATTTGAAATCTCCACTGTTCCTGCAAGTTGAACTCTTATACTGACAGGTACTAATGCTGCTCAGTACTTTTTAGCATAATGTCCCTAAAGAGTTTTACATTCAATTTACTTCATGAAAAAAATTGTTCCTATGTAGATACACTAACAAAAACTGACAAAAACATACATTAGAAAATAAAATGCATGCATAAGGAGGTATTAAACACTGGATAGCTCATCCATTTGCATAGTAGCTTTTTTTTTCAATTTCAGTTTGTAATGATTTCATGCAGACCAGAGATTATACTGGTATTGATTTTGCTAGAATACTAAAAATCTGAGTTGCACATTCTATCTAGATTTTTCTGTTGACTTTCAATCATTTGAATTGATTGTTTTGAAGTAAGAGACTTTACTACTTTGCTTTATTGCCATAGGAAATACGGAACTATAATAAATGCTAAGCTAGTATTTCATTAATCTAAAAATCTACCAAAGAACAGAAAGTTGGCATACTGTTCTTTGTATAACAGAGTGAAGCATAACTGTCAGTGATGTTTTAAATATCATAAAAATATAGATAAAAAGTAAACCAACAATTTAGGGTACAAAAACATCAATTTTCATGTGTTCATCAAGCCAACATTATTGTTTTCTGTATGATGTTACATGGTTGCATAAAGCAAGCTATTTCCTTGGTGGACAAATGTCAATTCACCATGTTTGATTAACAGATGTAACGATCTATCGTAACATTCTTTTTAATAATATCTATTGTTATTAATATGCAATTTAGTTCTCAAAATGTTTAGTCATCTATGAGATAAAATGACAAGACTTACTTATTACTGCATATCTTACATAACAATTTATTTCTCCATAGTTAGAGAAAAAGCATAGCTATCTCACGTAACAGTGAATTTACCTTCTCTATCAGCATGGAGGTCTAGTGCCAAATTAACATGCGTGCCAGTGACAGAAAATGTTATCCATTAGACGTTAGATTAAAATAACAACATTAATTCCACTCAATTATATATTTTCATTTACTTAATATGTCACACTCCTTTGAAGATGCAAAATTTGTTCCATGACCCAAACAAACACGGCTATAAGGAAAATGCGAGAGCTGATTAGGACCAGCTGCAGTCATGCCGAAGATGCTGCCACCCATCCCGAGAAGCCACCTCTTTACCTGTAAGTCACCATGGAGAGTGCGCTAGGGGGTCCAGTCTACCTGCAGCACCGTTCTGAGAAGGCTGAACGGCGCACCTGCTCTCCAGGTCTATACACAATACACATCTCATGTTCCTTTTTGAGGAATTCTACTCCATTTACTTTTTTCTTTTTTAATTTTAAATTTTGTTAATACACTTTTTTTTTTAGTTTTTGATGTAGTGTTTCATGATTCATTATTTGCATATAACACCCAGCGCTCATTACAACATGTGCCCTCCTTAATACCCATCACCCTGTTTCGCCCTTCCCCCCCCAAAGCCCTGGTTGTTTCCCAGAGTCCATAGTCTCTCATGGTTCATCTCCCCTTCCGATTCCCCCCCCCTTCAGTTTTCCCTTCCTTCCCCTATGGTCCTCCGCACTATTCCTTATGTTCCACGTATGAGTGAAACCATATGATAATTGTCTTTCTCTGATTGACTTATTTCACTTAGCATAATCCCCTCCAGTTCCATCCATGTCGATACAAATGGTAGGTATTCATCCTTTCTGATGGCAGAGGAATATTCCATTGTATATATGGACCACATCTTCTTTATCCATTCGTCTGTTGAAGGGCGTCTTGGCTCCTTCCACAGTTTGGCTATTGTGGACATTGCTGCTATGAACATTGGGGTGCGTATGGCCCTTCTCTTCACTACGTCTGTCTCTTTGGGGTAAAGACCCAGTAGTGCAATTGCTGGGTCATAGGGTAGCTCTATTTTTAACTTCTTGAGGAACCTCCACACTGTTTTCGAGAGTGGCTGTACCAACTTGCATTCCCACTAACAATGTAAGAGGGTTCCCCTTTCTCCACATCCTCTCCAACATTTGTTGTTTCCTGCCTTGTTAATTTTTGTCATTCTAACTGGCGTAAGGTGGTATCTCAATGTGGTTTTGATTTGAATTTCCCTGATGGCTAATGACGTTGAACATTTCTATTCTTATCTTTCATTCTCAGTTACCTTTACCAAAACAAAAGTAAGTGCTCAGTGCTTCCCAGTTTCCATATCAGCTAAGATAGTCCCTGACATCACCATTCACAAATCCTACCTGCGCCACTTCCGTTGGGCACTGTGATCGGCACAACACAGTTACATGTTTGAAAACGCCACATATGAAAAGTGGCTCTGCACAAATGAAAAGACCATTCTGAACCTTGAACTCTACAGGAATGTGCTTTGTATTATCTCCTGGTTTAATGCACTTTTAAATAGTTTGCCTAAAATCGTTAGGTGCTGCATCTACAAGGTGAGACCTTTGCACAAAGCTTATTTTAGCACAAGAAAACTGTCTGACAATACATGATCTGTCAAATATCTCTGTCAGAGCTACAATTATTGCCTAGCATAGTGCGGTGTTTCTCTTCATTGTTCTCCAATTTTAAACAAATTGCAGATAAACCCTGAAGAAGCTATAATTCAGGCAGCTACTAGTGGTTAAACTATTTAGGTAATAACTGAGACGACCTGGAGACATTGAGTAAAACTCTTCTTATGCCTTTAACACAGTGATGCCACTTGGGGGAAACACAGCATATCTATCTTCGTGAACCTTCTTTACCTGCGGTAAAAATGCACGTGACATTGCCAGAGCAGGGGACTGGGTAATATGAATAGTGTGAATTTCATTAGAGTTTCAATAGCATAAGGGGACATGGCGTAAGGGAAGAACATTGCTGTGATGTGAATGCACAATTAAGATCCTTCTGCACAGAGAATTCGCATTTTCATTTCAGAAGAAAAGGGCTGATGGGGCACATCTGACAGTAATTTCCACTTCTACTCATTCACAAAAATTAATGTGGCAGGTATTGTTAGGTGCAGGCAATAAAAATAGCCGATTTTAAGAGCCCTGAATAGAGACAGAGAAGTAAACATGCTGCATAAATAATTCACTTCATTCGTTCATTCGGAGACTATTCCATGAGATTTATTTAGATGAATAAGATGTATAGCATGCTCCTAGCTTAAGGGACTCCTCAAATGACTTTCCAGACTGCACTTCATAGAAGGTGCTTCAGAAAACGTAAACGTTCATTTTCTTGTTGCTTACTACAAGTTTCCAATAGAAATTCAGGTAGCCACTAATTTTTTTCACAATAGTGAGTGCAAGCCAAGACTCTATTTTTTGCCAAGACAAGGTTATAAAATGCACATATTTGCAAACTGTCACATGAGCTTGTTATGTGTGATAGAGTAAAACTCAAAAGGGTCTCCTCTAGGTTCATACAATAATTGCTTTCCCAGAAAACTTCAGAAAACTCATAGCATTTTAGTAGATGTAGATTTTCTGCAAATTCCCAGCAATGTGACCATTCACTTCAGGACGAGGACCAGTGTGACTGTCAGGAGAGCAAAGTTAATATATTAGTTCAAGCTCTCCTACAATAAAATTAGGGATCATTTTGCCACCAATATTTGTATCCTCGGAAAAACCCTAGCCTGCTTCAAAGGTATTGAAAATAATCAGTCAATAAATAAGAAAATCTAAGGAGCCAACAATATAATTTGTGTTGATAAACTACGATTTCATGTTACACCCCAGACCCAGCATTAATTTTTTTCAACTGTAAAGGTTAATTGAATCTTTTCTGGAAATCATTTATTTGTGAAACTGACTTTTCATCCATATTAATGCTCCTCTTTCCATCATACAGGTAACCATTGAAAGGCAGCGCCTCTCACAGCCTCGTGGGCCATGGGATCTGCCCCTGTCAATGGACAGTGAATGCGGAGGGGACAGGAAGTACCATCTCCATCCTCCCAACTATGAGACCCCACACCCACCAGGATTGCTCACGCACTTCCCTTTGCACTGCTAGGTGAGTATGCATCCTTCTCTGCTGTCTGCCACCCGCTTGCGCATTGCTCAAGTAGAGAGTTCCCTTCCTTGTCTCGGTCCAGGTTAGAGTTTGCCTGCGGGAGAATGCGTGCATGATTTGGCAGGTGGATAGAGGAGAAGCCATTATCCCCAGAGCTGGCTGCAGGCAGCCTCCGGCAGATGCAGGGTTCACTATGACTCCTTGGGGAGCTATCTCCTAGCTGCCACTGACTGCGACAGCCCACAGGAGCTTCTCAGAGATTCCTGAGAACTTCTGCAGCTTCCAGGTGAGTCTGAGAAACACTCACTTCAGCGCATCAGGCTGACTGAGATGCCTATGGGAGCTTCCTTGAGCATGCGCGGAGCGTCCCTGAGCTCCGGAAGTCACCTAAGATGAAATGCATGAACACATTTCTATGGTGAGCTGCTAACATTTAGGTGTACTGGTTATCCCCGGGAGCATTAATCTAATTAAAAGACAACATCATGTTTTTAGAAAATTTCAAAGAAGTTTTAGAAGTAAAATAAAAATATTCACCCTCATAATATTCAACACATCTACTTTCTTTTAATTGTGTCGTTTTTCAATACTCCACATTAGCTGATACATATTTGAATTTGAGTATTTCTCGAAGATATGTACTTAAACAATTTCTCCTAATCGAAATGATTCATATTAAGCCAGGATCTATAATTCACACATACGTAGTTTTAAATTCTTAGCACATACGAGCCCACTTACCGTTCTTATGTTACCATCTCTAAATTTTGACTGTTTATAAGATAAGGCACTATGCTATGTCTTAATACTTATGTGAAATCTCTCTTGAACAATCTTAATTATTTTAAGAGAATTATCTTCTAAATTCACATAAGATTTCTTTGAAATAGAGAAGAACTCACAAAGGGCCTTAGAGGAGGGCAGCAGGGGAGTCAGGTGCATGCCTAGCACCTACCCAGGCAGATGAAAACCACCTCACATAATTTGGCTTTGCCTAGAGACATCCCCAAATGAAGTCAATTTAGATTTAGGAATCTGGGAAGAATAAAATCAGGTGTAAAGTTAGAAGCCACCGTCTTTGTAGAAATTCAAGGAAATGAGAGGCCATCAGGAGCTGAGATTTCAAAGAAAGACTGCAAAGAAGGAAGGAAGGCATCAGATGGAAGCATGAAAGTGTTAAGGATGCCCAGAAAAGAAAGGAGCAAAACCTCGTGTGTGTGCTTGCAGGAGGGGCTGGGGAGCGCTTGATGATAGCCAACAACATAGAAAGTATGTTCTTCGCATGCACTGACCCATTTCATCTTCTCACCAGCCTTGGAAGACCAGAACTATCATCTCCTTCAGAGTTTGGTTAATACTTTGTCCATGGCCACACTGAGAGTGACTGGGCCAGACCCTACATCTGTAAGAAGTAGCTCATGATATCATATCAACAATTTTCAAGGTTGGGCCAAGGTGGGAGCGTGGTGGTGATGAAGACCACATGAGGGCACAACTGGGAGAGCCTGGCATGATGAACCACCCACATCAACCCCAATGAGGCCAGAGGGCAGAGAGTTGGAAGAAGAATGACCAAACTGAATGATAAACAGTAAGATCCCATTGCAATTTGATGAGCTTCCATTCCTAATGCCATCCTAATTCACCGCATGTTTCATTCGTACACGGGGTGAGAGCTTGGGAGCACGCATGACAGTGCCGGTGGTGAAAATGTTGAGAAAATAAAGCGGAAGAAGGGGGTGCACGGGGTGCATGACTGCGACAGGCAACTGAGTATTCGCGAGGTGGTGAAATTGGGATAATACGCCTGGTTGACTCCCTTCCTCTCAGCTCATTCAAGAGAATTAATAGTATCAAGATGAGCCGAGTAGCCCATTAAGTCTGTTTTTTTACTAGAATATTCCTCTCAGCAGTGAAACAGAATCACCAGGGAGAAGTGTTTGTAACCATTATACTGCTTACCTAGTTTATTTATTTACCCTAGCTGACTATCTTGGGGTGGAGCTCCAAATTAATAGGGCATTCTAAGTACCATTTTCTAGCAAAGTCAGAAGTGTAAGAGTGATATTATGCATTTAGCTTCATTCCATGTTTGATTAGGAATTAATGCTCCCAGTTTCTCGTAGACAATTGCTCCCTAGCAAGGTGAACATGCTAAGGGTAAGTCACATAATCTGATTTCACTCAGCGGGTTCATGTGTCTCCAGTTCTATTGACTGGAATTCGGTCTTAAAAAGTAAAACAGGGGGCATTTGGTACTTCGTTTTCCATCCTGCTTTGTACTATACCCCATATTTATTTGCTTTCCAAGATCATACCCAAAAAGAAAGTGACCTTTCTGAGTCTGCAGAGTCGAAATGTAGACTTGACGACACAAGAGCTTGACAGGAATAGTCAGAAGAGTTCATTCCATTGGGAAGGGTCAGCGTTGCTCTGGGCCCTTCGGACTGCCTCTGGATGATGAGGCTTATTTCCTGCCTGACTCTGTCTCATCATCAGAGCAGTCAGGAAGACCCCCGGCTCAGGGGCAGGTCAAGATGGAAAGGTGTGCAAGGAGCAGTTCAGTCCCTGGGCCCACCCAGCTCTGGAAAATGCATCATCTACATTTTCAGTTCTGAGGGGTCGGCACTGGTGATGTTATTGTGCTGTGGAGTGACCTCTGTGGGTCCGCACCTCTCCACATCTTCAATTGCCATGAAGAGAAGAGGGTAAGATTCAGGAATTGAAGCTCTCCCTGGCCGTCTGCGTCCTGCACTTCTCATTCCCATCTAGAGCATTCACTCGCCATAGCAGGTGCAGCAGGACGAAGATGAACTCCCATGTCCCCCGACGTGGGCACCCTTTCTAGGATCCAGTTGACCAAAAATCCTACAGCATAATCAGGAAGCTCAAACAAATCCTTAGGGATAGAGTCAACATTCATAGGTCTCTCATCAGCTCTGAAAATTCCCAATCTCCTGGGTCTTTTAATGTCAGGAGGCCCAGACTATCACCTGGTTTTGTTTTTACTACAGAATTGAAGACTTTCATTTTATTAGAATTGAAGGTAGGGAAGTGAACAAATCAAATGTCAAATAAAGTTCCTAAAGATTCTCCAAAGCAAAACTGAAGCTCTACATTTTGGCAACTTGATTTGAAAACAGAGTTTGAATGAACTTTTTCATAGAAAAGTAGTGAAATCGGAATGCTGATAGCTTATCAGAACTTTTACCTTGCTGCCTCAGCCCCTTTTATCTTGGGTATGATGTTCATATGTTTCTTATCTTTTCAGAATTGCTTTTAATATGTTATAGAGGAATATCTGATAAGGAAAGCTTAAATTTAGAAGATGGCACCAGAAAGGCTACAATGAACCTGACTTACTGTAACCTTGCCGAGAGTCCCCCACTTGTGAGCCACAATTCAAAAGCTTAAAATTACTCATTGAATTCCTTTTTAATCATCTGTTATAGTAGCTGTAAGAGAGTCAGCTCTGAGAAATGGTGGCGTACTGCAACATTGTTAATGTCTCTAGGGGACTTAGCTAAAGGTATCCATACTTAGATATAATTAATTATCTGAATAACCTAAATGGGAAGAAAATTTCATTTTCTTCATTTGAGCACAAAAAAAATACTAAGAGAAATAGAGTGAAAGTGGGTCTACATTTCTACTTTTAAAAGCTGATTAATTTTGACCTTTGATTCAATCACGGTGCTTGAACAGATATTCACTGCAGTAACATGATTGTATTTGTAGCAATCCTCTGTGTGTGTGTGGGGGGGGGAGCGTGAATCTTTTTGTGAGGGATATACAGCTGATGTAATTTACTTTTAGTTACTTCAATAATGAGTAAAAAATAGCTAAATTATAAAGTATTTTCAAATATTAGTCTTTAGTAATCTGTCACTTCTACAGATAATTTTACCCATACATAGATTTACGGTTTAAAATAGGTACAAGTACAAGAGATTAATTTGAATCAACTTGAATCTCTCCTCAGTCCCAGAAGTTACCCTTGGCAGTGAATGCTCATTCTCATTCAAAAGGATACAGGTATATTTGTATGTAAAATAGTCCAGTGTAGTCTTTTGGCCTATGCCATCCTCTTGTGGGAGAATTACGAGAAATATCAAAGATACCATACTAGTAAATAATCAAGGTAATTCCAACATGCTCATGCATCAGTTCAAATAACTTGAAGGGAAAAAATAAGTTGTTTAAATGTCTCTGAATTTTTACTAGTTCATGACTGTACTGATCAAACACAAAACAAGCAAACAAAAAAGGAATAGAAATCGAGGCAAAGAAGCATCACTTTTTTTCCCCCCATAAAGCAAGACTTAGAAATGGCCACCACCACTTAGAGGAAAGAGAGGATTTGGGTTGCAGAAACGTTCTAACAGGAAGAGAATTTTGAATACTTTTTAAAAACAGATGAGCACTGATAGTATTTCCTAATGTACTTCTACAGATATTAACCTTTTATGTCAGGTGATATTTCTACATATAGTGAAAGAGAAATATAAAAGAAATAAATGGGTTGATAATTCTTCAATTACAGATGTCCGATGTTGTTTAAGACAACTATTACATATGTCGAAATGCGAACATCATACCACACTTCGGCGTCTAATTGAACTGCTATGTAAAATGTTAAAAGGAAGTTTTGAAACTTTGAACCGACAGGGCCATCAGACATGGGGAAAAGGTCATAGTTCTTGCAGAAATCAGTGAATAATGGCTTCTGCTTTTATCATATTCTTGGTATATCAACTTACGAGTCTTTCTAGTCTCAGATGTTGGCCTTGTTGATGAGAGGTCATGCTGGACCTTTCTACTTCTTTGCGTTGGTTGTCTAGCCATGAGCACAGAGAGACATTACTCTTGTTTATTATCCACTGACTCTTTAGCTGGCTCAGCCTCGGCTCAGAAAATATTTGGTAAACAAGTGAGGCTCTTTATCGAGAATGACTATATTTTCTGCGATTCCTATTAAAGTCTAGTAACCCCTCCAGGGCAGTCGTTAATAACACTATTTTTTTTTTTTAAAAAAGCCCTCAGAAATCATCTTGATAGAGATCTTATTTGCTTTGGTTTTAATCACATTTTGGCTACAGAACACATTAAGTTACTACTCACATATCATCAAGTTTTGTTCTATTGCCTTAGATCGGGGGTAGGCAAACTATGAGTCATGGGCCAAATCTAGCCACACCCGTGGGTTTATGCATTGCCTAAAAGTGCCTTCATGCTGCTCTGAGAGTAGCTGTAACAGACACAGTATGTGACTCCCAAAGCCTAAAATATTTACTATATCGGTCTTTTCATAAAAGGTTTGACAAACCCTTCCTTAGACTACAATGGAATTATAAAGTCGCTATCTATTACTACCACCACCGCTGCCATTTCAAAGCGAGGACAAGGGAGAGTTCCTATTCTTCTTTGTGTTGTTCATAATGTTGGAATATCAATAGATATTTCTGATTTCCTCCCCTACACATATACATATAAGTTAGTTGATCACTGAGTCGTGAGCTACAGGGGTACTGGCTTCATGGTATATGGTGGGGAAATCATGACAGACAATCAGGAGTGAACGTATATAACTAGAGTTAGTAAGAGAGAGTGAATGAAGGTAAAAACACAGAAAAATAGAATATGTCAGTATTTTAAAGCCTTTGATTTTTTTCCAGGCCAAACTACTTTCAAGTGTCCTAACTTTTTACTTAGACTTTTTGGAATAAACATTTGATTTTTTTGGATGCATTTAACAATAGCTTATGAGTCAATATCAGAAAAATAATTTGAGATTTTAACTAATTCTCTGAAAACAGCATTTTTTGCCCTTTTTACAATTGTATTTATTACCCAACTTCTTTAGATTCACAGTATGTTTGAAATTTGTGATGTAAGTTAATTTTTCTTTAATAATATAGTTTCCACTGGATAAGATTAAAAGTGATTTAATGGTGCAAGTTCAACAAAGTTATGTATTGGGATGTGGAAGAATTTAATAATTTTTAAAACTTTCAAGATAATAGAGAAGAAAATTAGGACTCAAGGAATGGTGTTTTGCTTTAAAGGTAAAAAGTAGGGTAGTTCTATTTTTAATTTTTTGAGGAACTAGGTAGTTACTCAAAGAATACAAAAATACTAATGCAAAGGGCTACATACACCCCCAATGTTTATAGCAGCATTATCTACGATAGCCGAACTATGGAAACAGCCCAAGTGTCTATAGACTGATGAATGGATAAAGAAGTGTGGTATATATATAATGGAATATTACTTGGTCATTACAAAGAATGGCATCTTGCCGTTTGCAACAACGTGGCTGGAGCTAGAGAGTGCTATGCTAAGCAAAATAAGTCAGCTAGAGAAAGACACATGATTTCACTCATAAGTGTAGGTGGAATTTAAGAAACAAAAGTGATGAACATAGTGGGGAGAAAAGAGAGAGACAAACCATAAAACAGACTCTTTTTTTTTTTTAAAGATTTTATTTATTTATTTTGACAGAGAGAGACAGCTAGAGAGGGAACACAAGCAGGGGGAGTGGGAGAGGAAGAAGCAGGCTCCCAGCCGTGGAGCTTGATGTGGGGCTTGATCCCAGAATGCAGGGATCACGCCCTGAGCCGAAGGCAGACGCTTACCGACTGTGCCACCCAGGCACCCGCATAAAACAGACTCTTAACTATAGACAACACACTGAGGGTTGCTGGAGGGCAGGTGGGTTGGGGGATGAGTTAAATAGGTGATGGGGATTAAGGGGGGCACTTGTGATGAGCACTGGGTGTTGCATGGGAGTGTTGAATCACTAAATTGTGCACATGAAACTAATATTACACTATACATTAACTGCATTTAAATAAAACCTTTAAAAAAAGAATAAAAAGATTTAGATTAGAGTTTTTAAAAGATTTTATTTATTTATTTGAGATAGAGAGAAAGCACGAGTGGGGGCGAGGGGCAGAGGGAGAGGGAGAAGCAGATGCTCCGTTGAGCAGAGAGCCAGACACCAGGCTCAGTCCCAGGGCCCTGAGATCATGGCCTAGGCTGAAGGCGGTCGCTGAGCGGCTGAGCCACCCAGGTGCCCCTGCTTGGATTGGATTTTTAAGAATTCAACTTCTTACTGATTACAAGTGATGTATTCAGTAAAACAATGCATTAAGTTAGAAGATAAAGGAATTTAAAAAGATATGTTTGTTAAATATAAATAAATCAGAGGCAGTTATGATAAAATTCTATAGCATTTAATGTTAAATAAATGGATATATTAAAAAGTAATATTAATTGAAATACTGAATAAAACAAGATTATTGTATTAAAATAATAAAAGTAAAAAGTAATTTCCCAGAGAAAAAAAGATAAAGAATAAGTTTTTTAAAACATCTATGCAATTTGTTTTTTGAGGGACAAGGGATGCTCTTTTTAGGGAGAAAGTCATTTTGCCATAAAATGAAGCACTTGACATGATATATAAAAATTTGCAAAGATCTCTCTGTTCCTCTCATTTGCATCCTCAGTTCCGCCGAGAAGAGTTTATTGCCTGAGTCTGGAAGAAGGGTTCTTCTCGAGCTGCATCTCGTAGAAAAGTTTCACATCACTTAGCCATTCATCATAGTCTTGGTGTTGAGTTTTCTGCCTCTAATTGGTTCTGACCAATTCATCATTTTACTAAATGACCACCGCAATTTGTTTCACTCTAATTACCATACCTATGGCTGTAATACTTTGGGAAAAGTAATTTATTATATGTATATTAGAAAGCACACAAGAAAGTCTGAGAAAGACATTCAAGTCTGAAGAGAGGGGCCAGTTGCAAAGGTCTTAAGTCGACTTTGTCTAAGCTCTCCTGCGGAAGCAAGAGTAATGTATGTACAGGCCCAAATAAATCAGCTGTTCAAGTCCTGCCATATATATGTTAATTTCCCTTTCCATCTATGAAAACCCAAAATTTATTTTGAAAAGCCTGAAATGAATATAGGCTATCAAAGGATACCACATGTTCCCACTGCCTTTGGACATTTCTTTCAGTAATTCCTTTTGATTTCTCATTGCTTAGTTTTTTTTCTCTACCTGAATAAAAACCATATGTCATTTTGTTTTTGTTTAACAAAGCAAAATTTCTTATTACCACGGCGCAGGAAGGCAGTTTCATTCCATAGTTCCAATCTCCTTGAGTTGCTTATGTAGACAGATGTCTACTCATACCTTCTTCTGGTTTTAATTTTAGTTTTACAGTGTTAATAAGAATCTGAGCTTATTTTGATGTACTTCTTAAATACTGCCGGAGTCATTTGACAAAATCTTGTGAGTGTTATTCATCTATCAGGGCAAGAGTGGTTTTTCTTCCAAGATCTTGAAATAATGGAATATTCCATCTTGCTAAAAAGTGGGAGTAGCATGTAAGGTGTGTGAGATCTCTGCTAGGTTTCAGTAGGAAGGAAGGAATGACCCGAGTAAAACGTGTCTCTGCAGAAGGCACTTATCTTGTCACTTCTGTAGATTGAAAGCTGTGTCATCCTTAAATTGGTCTCTAGTAAATCCACCTGGCTCCGTGTGTCTGCTGTCTGAGATGCTCAGATGAAAACTATGCCTGTTCGTCTAGTTCGTGGCGAGCCTGGGCTATGTTGCCTGTGCCTCTTTGGGGTAGACCAGTGGAGTGCTGGTTACAGGCACCTTCCTTCTGCTGAGGCCCTTCGATCAACAGGAACATCAGCAACAAAGGTCTACGTGGTAGAGAGAAAGAGGAAACCCAGGAACTTTGCATACCCCATGTGAGGAGTCAGATTTCTCGCACCTCTGCTGAGACCCCCTTCTGGGGAGAATGAGCAGGAAACCTAGAGGGCACGTCACAGCATCATTGACTCAGCCCTTCCCTGCCTCAGCGCCCATGAAGCTGCTGGCATCTTTTGTCTGGGGGCTTTTTCAAAAGTAAAATGAGCCCCACATCTCACTGACCCACCTGAATGGGGACTGATGTGGGGGAAATGAATCACGGGGAGTGAGCACTTTCCCTGGTTTTAGGCACTTGCTTTACCACGCCAGGAAGTGATGAAAGGCTTGCCTCATTAATTTTGGGCTTCCTGCTGGAATCAGCTACGCCCACACCTGACAGCTTTGTTCTCTTTCTACCAGCTCTGCTGAACCACTGATACCATGTTTGCAACCCACTCTCTTCCCCGGCTTCTCTTCCCTCCTGCTTCTTGCTGCATATTTTATTTTATTTTATTTTTTTAAAGATTTTATTTATTTATTTGACAGAGATAGAGACAGCCAGCGAAAGAGGGAACACAAGCAGGGGGAGTGGGAGAGGAAGAAGCAGGCTCATAGCGGAGGAGCCTGATATGGGGCTCGATCCCATAACGCCAGGATCACGCCCTGAGCCGAAGGCAGACGCTTAACCGCTGTGCCACCCAGGTGCCCCCTTGCTGCATATTTTAAATTCATTTCCTATATAATGTGTTTATCATTTATCCATCTATGGACACTTGTTTCCACATCTGAACCTGGAGGACGTTCAGCTAAGTGAAATAAGCCAGACACAGAAAGACAAATACTACATGATTCCACTTATAGGTGGAATATAAAAAAGTTTAATTCATAAAAGCCGAGATAAAATGATGGCTGCCAAGGGCTAAGGGTGGGGGAAATGGGGAGACGTTGGCCAAAAGGGAACAAAGATTTGGTTATGAGGGATGGATAAGTTACAGAGATTGTATGTACAGCATGGTGACTATAGTTCGTACCGTATTGCCTACCTGAAATTTGCTAACAGATTAGATCTTCAGTGCGTGTATTTATACCACAAGTGTTTCTTACAGCTTAATTCGATTGGCGCCCTTTGTGGTGGGGGGAGTCTGGCTGTCATACACGTTAGAGCTACCACTGCATCAGGGAAATTTCTTACTCGAACAGAGAAAGGAAGCAAATGAAAACAAAAGATAATTCACCTTATTTAAAATAGGGACGGGGGGAGCCTGGGTGTCTCAGTCAGCTAAGCATCTGACTCTGGATTTCAGCTCAGTCATGATCTCAGGGTCCTGAGATTGAGCCCCGACTTCAGCTCCATGCTCAGCATGGACTCTGCTTGAGATTCTTTCTCTCCCTCTGCCCCTCCCTCTGCTCACGTGCTGTCTCTCACATAAATACATAAAATCTTTAAAAAAATAATAAATAAAATAGGGATGGGGATCCCTATTATTTTTGGGTTACAAAAATCTGAGAGAGAATTATCAAGGAAAAAAGTGGTAGATGAGAGAAAAGACAAAAGATAAAAGGACACTGAGGGCTACAAGATCATAACTGATTAAAACTTCGTGGCTTCTAGAATAAAACAGGAGAAAATTGACTTTATCTCAGAAGAAGCAAGGATTTCTTAGATGCAGTACTACAAGCATGATCCGTAAAATAATACTGATAATTGGACTTCATCAAATTAGGAGGAAATATTTGCAAATCATTTATCTGATAAAGAATTCATAGCCAGGATATATAAAGCACTGATACAATTCAATAATTTAAAAAATAGTCATGTTAGAAAATGAGTAAAAGATTTGAAAAAAAAATTCACCAAAGAAGATATGAGAATAACTGATAAGCACATGAAAATATGTTCACCATCATTCGTCACTTGGGAAATGCAAATTAAAATCACAGTAAAATACCATTATGTCCACACTAGAGAGGCCATAATAAAAAAGATGGAATATACCAAGTGCTAACAAGGTCTTATACAAACTAGATCTATCATTGGTTGCTGGTAGGAATGTAAAATGGCACTCTGGAAAACAGTTTGGCAGATTTTCAGAAGATTAAACATACATTTATCAGATGACCTAACAATCCCATTCCAGGAATTACTCGAAAGAAATCAAAACCTATGTTCATACAGTGATTTGCAGGTGAAAGTTGATAGCAGCATTATTCATGACAGCCAAAAACATGCCCACGCATCAGTGAATGGAGGAACAAATAGAAAAAACAAAACCCATATATGGAAATACTGCTCATTAATAAACTAGACTAAACTCCTGAAATGTGGAGGGGCCTCAAGATTATGCTAAGGGAAAGAAGTCAGACACAAAGACTATCTACTGTCTGATCCTATTAATATGAAATTTCTAGAAACAGCACAATTATGGAGACAGTCACCAGATTCATGGTTGTGTGGGGCGGGGGTTAGCGGTAGATTAACTGAAAAATGGATGCAAGAAATCTTCTAAAACGGAGCTGCGCTGAAGATTGCATGACTCTCAGAATTTTCTGAAAATCATTGAATGAAACATTTGCAGTGGGTAGAATTTTGGCATGTAAATTACAACTCAGGAAAGTGGTTTAAAACCATAGCTCGGACAGTGTAATTCAGGAGAATTAATTGCATGATAGCGGGGATCTGTCTTCATCACCTTTGGGTCCTCAAAGCACCGTCATCGTGGGGAAATGTCTGGCATTGGCATTACCATTAAGCTTGTGCTCAAATTACTTCATTTATCCAGTGATTCAGTCAACTGGTGTTTTCGAGCTGCTCAGTACCAGGAATGTGACAGTGGACCAGAGATAAGTTCATTTGTTCATTCATTCATTCACTTATTTGTTTGTAAATCTGAAATAATGCAAATATTCCTCTTCCTGTTACGTTGTATTTCCTTCCCGTATATATGTGGAGAATTATGAATAACAAAAATGGCATCCTGAGAGAAGCAGGGTGTTAAAAACATGTTCCGTGGGGATTTGGGTAGCATTCTAGGTGTGGGCTGGCACTCAGCTCTCCTGTAGAAAGCACCCCAGTGCTGTGCAGACAAATGGGAGAGTTGGGAAATGGACTTTTCACCCCAAGTTGTCCTTGGCCCAGCCCAGGTTATACCCCAGGACCACTGAGTGCAATGGAGTGGATCATGTGGGAGGTCACCCGGCCTTGCAGAGGGTAAGAAGTGCCACCGTTTACCAAGAACTGTCAACCTAGGTGTTGTCATAGAGCAGAATTCTTCTCCCTTGAGACCAGGGTCACCCTTCTACAAGGTGTGGAGATGGGTGGCCTCTGGTGGTTTTCTGAGGACTAGGGAACTCTGGAGTGTGACTATCAATCCAGAACTGAGTTATGCGAACTTTAGATTTTACTAACAATTGGCCCTTAGATGACAATGAGAGTCTTTGTACTTGAGCCAGAGAAAAGCGTGCACCATCCTAACCATAAAGTCCAATTCTGACCGGGCACTGTTAAATGATCTCCACCGTATATGGACTGGCAGGAAGGGATGCATTTACACATACAGTGAAATCCATAAAAAAGCAGATTCTCATGCAAGGAAACATGCAGCCATCTCTGTCCTCTTTTCATCCCTGGGGTCAGAAGTGGTCTTGCTCTTGATTGCAGGGAACTTGGGAAGGAGGTGACTGCCCCCGACCTTGCGGCTTTCTTCAGGTCAGAACAAGTTCCACGCACGCTGTGTGTTTTACTGTTTTTTCTTTTGAGCTTTTGGTGAGGATATATACTAGCAGAACAGTTTCTTTTTCTTCTAATCTCACAAAAATACAATCTGCATTTTTATATGATTGAATTTTGCTGGGCTCACTTAATGAGTGATGGTAGATGCCTTTACTTGCTCCTTAGGGTAGGGATATGCTCTTCTAAGTCAGGCAATTTTTAATGAGTTTAAGAATGATCAAGTAAGTCATTCATTCATTTGAATATTCTAATTAGCTGGTAGGTGTAAACTCCATGTCCCTGAACTTCCATCCTGTAAATGCTCCATAACAAAGACATTTATTCCACTAAGAAGTTTCTGCACGAACATAATAATGTTGGGTTGATGCCTTAGGGCGATGATCATTTTCTCCCCAGAACAATAAACCAAGTCCTGACTATGACTTGTGCTTATATTTACTAAGGACATGGAGCCATTTTCCAAATGCTTAAATTTTTGGAATGCTTTTAGAAAGCGAAAGTATCAATGAACTGCCATTATGAATATATTTATGAAAGCCATTAAAATGTACATCACAACATAGTGTGCGATGTGGCCACTTGAGAGGGTAGTAAATGTACTTCCTTTGGTCAGGAATTTGCTCATTATCTGAGCAAACATTTATTGAACATCGACTTTGCGCAGTGACTACCTCTGAGTACTTTTACACGTGTATTGTGTTGTTCAGCTAGTCTTACAGCAACCTTACCAGGAGGCGCCATCATTTTCTCTGTCTTTTAGATGAAGAGCCAATGCTCAGAGAAGAAAAATCATGGGCCCAAGGGCATATAATGAAGTTGTATTACAGCAGATCCGAGGCCAGTGTCTTAACCATTCCAAGAAACCAGTTCTCAGTAATTATGAATTTTTGTCCGCCCAGTTTTTAAGCTTTATTTCTTTTTTTTTAATGATTTTTTATTATATTATGTTAGTCACCATACAGTACATCCCTGGTTTTTGATGTAAAGTTCGATGATTCATTAGTTGCGTATAACACCCAGTGCACCATGCAATACGTGCCCTCCTTACTACCCATCACCAGCCTATCCCATTCCCCCACCCCCCTCCCCTCTGAAGTCCTCAGTTTGTTTCTCAGAGTCCATAGTCTCTCATGCTTCATTCCCCCTTCTGATTACCCCCCCTTGATTTCTCTCATCTATGGAACATAAGAACTAGGATGATCAGTAGGGGAAGAAAGGGATTAAGCTTTATTTCTAAATTTCAAATTCAGGAAAGTTTTATTGTCCAGAACCAGCCCCAGTTCCACATGTTGAATGGCGCATGGGTTTTGAATTTTAGAGTTTTTTCAAGATTTCTCTACAATACGTTTTCAGTAGCTCTTACTTACTTTTACTCTTGATTCTGAGAATATTCCATCTCGGGGGGCATTTCACGGTGGGCAACACACGCATCCCCTTTTCCCGTGATAGTGCCTCCCTCTGTTGTACTGAATGACTCCAGGACCCTGTAGCTCAGTGAGAGCTACTGACTTGAGAAAAGAGCCCATCTGTTCCTCCGAAAATTCCCATTTAAAGCAGATAGGCTACTTTAATTCATACTCAGTGTGCTCTAAATTGCTGGCTTTCATTTTAATTATCTTCCAACATTTCTAGATATATATTCTTCATGCTGAAACAAATTTGGGTGATTGCAAATGATTTTTTAAAAATCTGTGTGACAGATTGTTAAAGTCTAGGCATATGGAAAGCTGTAAACAAAACTCAAACCATGTAAGTAAAGGCTCCACGGGCTTCCTTCAGCTAAATGTAAATTTTCTTCAAATGACCCTGTGACTCATTATAAGCATATGTGTGGAAACTCTAGTGTAATAAATGTATAAACCTCGATATTGTGGTTCTGAGAACTAGAACCAGAAAACATCTGACCATAGACAAATGGCAAATTATTCAGAGTTACCAGTGTTATGCCTTACTATTGGGATTTCCCATAGGGAGTGTAAGAAGCAGTACTTCTTGCAGGATTTTTAATTTAAATTAAAAAAAATAATTAAGTTTCTTTCCATTATACCCACTTCTGAAGAAGGCAAATCTTGTGTATTTAATGATTACAAATCCTTTCCTTTGCTGTAATTTTGTCTTCAGCTAGGATGGATAAGGATGCCCCCGGGTCTAAATTCCATGGTTTGTGAAAGTCCAAAGCTTCCTAAATTCCCCCAAACTCTTAGGCACCCCCATTATGATGGCCAACACTGACTGTGTTCTTGCTTTGTGGCCATCTCTGACCCTCACCATGGTGACTCAAACTTGAAACTTAAAACTCTTCTGAACTGAGCAAAAAGATGCTATTTGAACAGAAAGCTTTAGCATAAAAGCAGGCTTTAATGCAGATTTGATGGGTCCCATATAGGAAATATCTATGCCATCTAGCCACAGAAAAACACAAGTTCCATCTTAGATATTTGAGCTTGCAAAGTACCATTCTGGCCACCCTGCCGCTGGGCAACATCTTGGTCCCCACTATCAGGAGAGTTCCCCCACTACCACTACCTGCCCTCAGGGCTTCTGCCGGAAGCTTCAAATGCTTGTCTCTCTTTCGTCCTTTAAATCACCAATTTGAAAAAAATATATATATAAATAAATAAATAAATAAATAAATAAATAAATAAATAAATCACCAATTTGTTTATATGAACTCAAGGTCTTCAACAGAAAAAAAAACAAAAAAACAAAAACCAAAACCCTTTTTAAATATGCTCAACTTCAAGGACAATTGAGATAATAGATTTTTATTCACTTTCTGATTACTTTCAGATGTCTAATCAGCAAGATGACACAATAATTTATACATTCATGCATCCAATTACAGAGCTGTAGAAGGGAGAGAGACACATCCACAATTATAGTCGAAGACTTGAACATCCATCCCCCCAAATTTGATAGACCAGGTAGACAGAACAGCAGCAAGGACAGAGAAGATGTAAAGCAAAACTCTCAACAAACTTGATCTGATTGACATTTCTAGAACATTACATGCAACGTTAGAATACACAGTCTTAGTGAGCACAGAATACTTAACAAAATAAATCATGTTGTGAGCCAATATCAAGGATCAATAAATTTGTAAGGATTTCAATGGTACACAGCATGCTTTATGACTCAAATGCAATTAAATTGTAAAATACTAATAGAAAGGTATCTGAAAAACATCCCCAAACATTTGGAAACTAAATAGCACATTTCTGAATAACCCATTGGGCAAAAAGGAATTAAAAGGGAAATTAAAAATTATTTTGTACTGAAAGAAAATGAAAACACAATATACAGAATCTGTGAGATACAACTAAAGCAGCATATATAGGGAATTTTATACTAATAAACTCTTTATTGAAAGAAAGGCCTAAAATCTACAACCTCAGCTTTTACCTTAAGAAAGTGGAAAAATATCAAATCAAAGAAATCAAACTTAAGTAAGCAGAAAAAAATAATAAAGATAAAGAGCAAAAATGATGAAATAGATAACAGAAAAACAAAGAGATTCTCTATGAGATAAAAATCTGATCCTTCAATAATATCAATAAAATTAATAAACTACACAGTTTGGGGAAAAATAGAAGATGGAAAATTATCAAAATACTCATTCAAAAAAGGGATATCACTACAAAATCTTTAAATATTAAAAGAATAATAAGGGAATAATATGATTAATTTTGTTACAATAAATATGTTAGCTTATCGGCACCTCGGTGGCTCAGTCGGTTAAGCATCTGCCTTTGGCTCAGGTCATGATCCCAGGCTCCCGGGTTAGCAGGGAATCTGCTTCTCTCTCTCCTTCTGCCCCTCCCCCCAGCTCATGTTCTCTCTCAAATAAATAAACGAAAGCTTTAAAAATTTTTGTTAGCTTAGATAAAATTGAACAATTACTGAAGATAAATAACCAAATATATTCAAGAAGAAAAAAAAATGAGTGAAACTTTATCAAAGGAGTTGAATTGGTAGTTAAAATTCTTCCCATAAAGTAAACCCCGAGGTCCAGATGGGTTCAATAAAAATTCTATGAAGCATCTAATGAAGATATAATACTAAATCTACGCAAACTGTTCTAGAAAATTGAAAAGGAGGGAATACTTCTCAACTCATTCTATAATGCTGAATACTCTGATATCAAAACCAGAAAAAGAAATCACATGAAAAGAAAACTATCAACCAATATCCCTTTTACACAGAGGCAAATATTCTAAAAATTTTAATAAGTCAAATATATACATATAAGTATATATGTATATACATATATATCTACACACACATACATACATATATATATATACATATATATGAAGCTTCTAAAATATCTAATTAATCTCTGACATTCTACAGATAAAGAAGCTGAACTTCAAAGAGCTGAGTGAGCTGCTGATTGTAAGGACCCATTAGTTGAAAAGCCAATGGCTCATCCAATGGTGCCGCTTTCTAATGGCAGGTGAACCTTGTCTATCCTGCCCCCTGTAGATGGATTGGCTACCTTTGCTCATAAGTCATCGTCCCTACTTCTCAAATAACAGCCACTAGACTTGTTCCAACGTTTTTCTATCTTGCCTTTATCAGACCATGTGAGTCCACTGGGACTCCTGAATTTCTGCTATTACCTCATCCTTCTACATGAGTTCATTTCTTGACAGTTTTCTATATCTTATCTTAGTTTTATTCCTTGTATATTGTGGGGGGCCCTTGAGGGGGTATAGATAAATGCTGGTGACTACAGTTCCACTTCCACGAAGTACTTATAGTTAGAAATTTTAGTATGGGCTAGACCCTGGGCTAGGTCTTCAGCAAACTCCTGTCACTAATGCAGAATGACATTAAGAAATAAAATGTAATAATAATAAAGTTCACCGGAAGAAAAGGTTACTAAAGTTATTTGCTTTATGCTTGAAAAATAATGACTATCTAGATAAATAATTTTTTAGATACTAATGTCCAAACGCTATTTGGTAGGGGTGGGGGGGGTAATTTCTATGGCACAATGCAAATTGATAAAACTGAATATTTCCAAATTAGAGTTTCATACATGTTTGTAGTCTCAAGTGTGTTTTCATGATTTGGCTTTTGTGTTGGGGTTAGAGCTTTTAATTAACTAACAATAATTTTACACATAGCAAAGACAGTTAAAAGATGTTTTGAACCTCATATATTCCATAATATTTTTGAGATGAGAAAAATCCGTTTGGAAAGTAAATACTGCAGGAATTGGTGTAGTGCAGTGGAAACAGCTTTGAAAGGTCACTGTATTATACTTCTTCACGCTCCACAGACATTCTTGGAATGTTAAACTAACCCGTTAGCTTTCCTTGTCAAAGCAATTGAATGTAAGTGAATATATTGCATTTATATTTTATTTTTATTCATAGATTTGTGGGTACATACACAGAATATACATTATGTGGCTATAAAATGGATGATCTAAAATGAATGATCTTTATATATGCCTCGATAAAAAGATACTGGCAAATGTTACTGCATTAAGAAGATTTATCTAGTTGCATCATGTCAAAGAAATATGAGACATTGTCAAGAAGGTGGGACTGTATTCTTGGAATAGAGGGCTTTGAATTCATTAAAAGTATGAAAATATCTTTTTGCTTCTTTTAGTGGGAGAAAATAAAGAGGCCATCTGATGGACGTCTCCGCTGGAAGGCCTCCTGGTGAGCTATGGAAGATGTCCTTCTGACAAATTTGTAGTTCTTTTGTCTTCCGTCAGAATGGAGGGAGATGGACGTGTTTTCCCATCCCTTCACTAGAATTCCCATTCCTTAGTATCCTAGTGCAAATCCTTCAATTTGGAAAACTTCCTCTAGATTATCCTTTATTTCCTTTCATTTTGTTAGTACTTTAAGATTCATTTTTTGGCAAATTAAATTCAATATTTTATTTAGC
This sequence comes from Ursus maritimus, assembly GCF_017311325.1. Lineage (NCBI taxonomy): Eukaryota > Metazoa > Chordata > Mammalia > Carnivora > Ursidae > Ursus > Ursus maritimus. The sequence continues at coordinate 56,783,342 of NW_024423897.1, forward strand.
ACTTAATAATATCTACTCTCATTTCCTATTATAATGAAAGGATGCTCTTTTTTGTCTCTAAACCAACCCTTGCTTGTGAGCTCAGTAGGAAGCTCATTTTTCCTTAGTCAGGGACTAGATCTCTTGTCTGTCTTTCCTAAGTCTTATATTGTTAACCTTTGTCTCCAGAGTCCTCCAGTAAAGAATGTAAGCATGCTCAAGCCTGTGCCATCTTAAAAAAGAGCAACATGAAAATCAACACCTTCTTTTGGTTTCATACCTGCTTGAAATTGTGGTTTTGTTCTCAACGTCATAGCTAAAATCTTGACTTAGCTATGCTCGTTGTCTTTATTTTTCCTATTTGATTAATCCTTTAACCCACTGGTCCTCTTGGAAGTCCATTTAAGGGTGCCTCACCAAGGCTAACAAGAGCCTAATCAAAGTGGCTGCAGTTTTTTCCTTCTTCATTGTTGTGAACACCCAGCAGCCCTTGATGCTCATCGCTGAGCACTTGCCTGTCTGGATAATGAGTGGAGGGTAAACGTAGAAGGCAGGATCCAGGATTTGCTTACGAAATTGGTCTCAGACGATCCTTAAGGGCTATATCTCGTCTCAATCATTATCTGAAAAGGAAAAGACGTAATTATTTTTAAAATGTAAACAAAAGTTATATTTTATTGGAATTAAACATGTTCAAAGCACAGAAAAAATTAGTAACTTCACACTTAGCTTCTAAAATAGAAATTATTTTGATGTTCACATAGGTACTCCGTTATCGATTAGAAATTCGTTTAAGTAGATATGGGAGAAAGAGTGGGCAAAAGGGACCTGTGGTGTCAATGGATTAATTAGGTTCTTGAGAATGTATTTTACTATACATTCTATGTATAGTATAGATTCTATGACTGCAAAACAAATAAACACTTACTGGCATATAGCTATCATCTTTGATGCTTACAGGCTCTGTGAATCAGGAATTTGGACAAGGAGGAGAGGATAAGGTCATCTCTGCTAAATTTGCAGTAAATATGGCAGCCTTGAATCCTGAGGCTGGAAGGAGCTGAAGAGGATTGATGCCTAGACAATCAGCTGGGAACTGCTGAACCTGGGGCATCTATCCCATGTGTCCTCCTCATGAGCCCTCTCAGGCATGGCAGCTTTCAGGCAGACAGGGTGCTTCCCGTAGGCTTAGGCCCATATCTAAAGAGGGAGAGAGGACCACACAAAAGCAGCATCATTTTTTCTACTTACCCTCAGAAAAAAATGCAATTTTATTTTTTGCTTTATTTTTTTCATGGCAAGTGTCCACAATCAAGGGAAGAGAAATTAGACTCTGCCCTTTGTGGAAGGAGCTTCAGAGACTCTACAGCCATGTTTACACTTGATCTTAGCCAAAAGGCCGAGAAGCGATCTACAGACATGTTTAAAACTATCACAGTGAAAGAGCCACTGACACTTCTAAGACAGCAGCCTTCCTAGGAAGAAGAACAATGAGCAGGGTGATGAAGAAAGAAACACCAGATGTTACATGTTCAGACCATTGTTGCTCAGGAAGACCAGACTCGATATCAAGGATATTCTCCAGAAGAATCTCATGGTGATGATGGTAATGGGAGTGGGGCAGTGACCCAGGATTTCCAGGTGTCCTCTGTTTCTGTAGTTCAATATTGACACATCAGTTCCAGATAGAATTTTTTCAGATACAATTAATGGTTGCCATAAAAATTTTATAATTTTTTGAACAGTCCCTGAGTATATTGGTACGTACCAAAGTATTGAATTCCAACAAAGCAAGAAGTGTTATCTTATGCTCTTGTTAAATGTCAGAAAAATACATTTTTACTTCACTTATGTGCATGGATAGAGACAGAAGCACTAATTAAAGGAACTCAGCGATAGCTTTGAATTTAGCATGCTTCCCTTTGAGCTGTCATCATGGAAAGGTCATTTTTTTCTAATACCAAAAAACTCCCAAATTCCAATGAAAATTAAAAATGAAAACTATTAACTCCTGTAACAAAAAAGAATATCCATGGTTTATCCAGTGTTCACAGATCTTAATGGCACAACGACCTGGAAAAGTTCTAATGGATACCATAACCACAACCACAGAACTACAACAACCAAGACTAACTCCATCAAAAAAAAAAGGGTAATATGTCATTCATGTCTGTAAGTAATGGTTTTCTTAACTGTAAGAATAAATACTGCCCAGACATAACTAATACAAATGTAGAGCCAGCCAACTCATAGCTGTTAATACTGTGAATATTGACTTGATATACTTACTATAGGAGAGAATTCAGTGTTCAAATAATGCATAAAAATTAAACTATTTCAAATAATGTTGGTGAAAAATTATGAAGCAAATATATATAAAATTATATACTGAATTAATTCCAATAGGCTTGCTTCTTCTTACATGTTTTTTTTTTTTTTTTTTTTGGCGGGAGGGGGACAAAAAGTCAATAATGGTAGGCAAGCAGAATAAAATCAATTCTGGAAAATAAAGTCATATAAGATTCTAAACATCCAGGAAAGTAAAAAGTGGTATTAATGGCTGAAGTTGAAAACATGATGATATTTCATGCAGTTTTAGTTTTTTATGAACACTGGGCTAAAAAGTACAATAGTAGCATGTACAGTGAATTATACATACTGACACATTTCCAGAAAAAAGTGAGGATTGATGACGTGAATAAATGTTTTAAAAAAATCATGGGAAACAGCATTGTTAGAGTGGTGTTTCAAGAATATAGAAGCACATTGGTTTATTTTGTGTAAAAGATTTGCTCAAATAAATGGTTCATATTATTCTGTAAATGGATTTAGTAAACTTCTTTTCCGAGTGATAGGAGGTGCCACTAACTGGATCAATTAGGCGATCGTGAACGTGTAGAGCCAGATCTTGCTTAGCTGGTTCATAGGTTGTTGTTAGAACTTATGTCATGTAGGCTCTTAATGCCCCTTCGTAAAGCCAGCTCTCTCTGTTTTATTTAAATATTGAAATGCAATGTGTTTCCATCCATAGCCTCTGACTCTAGCAAACTACAAAACATCTAGACTTAGGGTTCTTGTTTGGAAAGACTGTGGTCATCCTTCTTGACTAATACCTTCCCTTTCAGCTCTGAGACTGCAGATAAATCCATAAATAGATTTCTAAGTAAATTCAAGAACAGAAAAATCCATAATGGGTTTCCATGGGAAGACACACATGTTGAAATTTTATTTACAGATTAGAAAAGGAAAATATCACGATCTCTGCTTAAGGGCAAAAACGCGAACCAAGCCTTTTAATAACACACATTAGACTCTGAACACCCCTTGCTAAAATTGTCCTCCCTGGCAAATGTTGTACTGGCCATTCGGCCTAGAAACAGCTATGCCAAAGAACTCAGGTGGTTATCCACTTAACAGCTTGTTCTGCCCACTGGTTTCATTCATGCCTTTAGTCCTTCCAAATTTCTGCACCTTTGACAATTTGGCAATAGAGCTTGGAACTTGTATATATTTCTTGTTTCTCAGGTTTATCAAGAGACAATGGCCATACTACTGATTATCAGGGAAGCACAACTCAAAACCACGAAGAGATGACATTTCACACCTGTATTTGGTGCTAGTCTCAGCTTATTGACAACCCATGTAGTCAATGGACTGTCCCTTATGGTTCTTATGACCGCAAGATGCCTCAGCAATCACCGACAAGAAACTTTGGGGAAAATAAGTAATACACCTTAGTTTTCAGGGTATGGAGATACACAGCCCATCTTGGGCCACACAGGGAGAGAGAGCACAGACCTGGGGCTCTGTTTTCACCGGGGACAAGGGTAGGGGCCTAGGGATTTGCAGGCTGGCTCTTTATTGGTGAATTTAAAACATAGAAGCAGGAATTAAAGAGCAGGAAGAGAAGAAAACAAGAGTCACAAATGGTCAGTTATCAAAATCAACTAAAATCTCTAAAACAAAGGAACCTCAGAGCAGGGAGGCAACCTGGCTCTTTATCTAGCGTGGCCGGCGGAGTGCTTAGTCAAGGTAGTCCTCTTTGAAGTGGATGCCTCAGTGATCAGAGCATAAATCAAGCACTTGGATTACAAAACAGAACACCCAGCTGTCAGACCGGGAGCGTACTACAACCTGTTAGGAAGGGCTATTATAAAAAGAAAAGTGTTGGCGAGGATGTGCAGACATTGGAGCCCTTATACATAGTGGTGAGAATGTAAAATGGTGCAGCTGCTATAGAAAACAGTAGAAAGATTCCTCGAAAAAACTAAAAAGAAAAAATAGAGCTACTGTGTGATCCAGCAATTCCACTTCTGAGTATTTATCCGCAAAGAAGAATTTGAAAAACACAACACAATTTAGAATGCGATCAATCCCTTTTTGGAGAACCTATTCGGAAGATGAACTGGCAGAAAATTAAAGATGTGTACATAGAGCTGTTTATTGCAGCCCTATTCATGATAGCAAAAACTATGAAAAGTAGGTCCAGGTGTGGCATCAACAATGGTGTATTCTCCCAGCGCCGAACTCCGAAGGCATGAAAATGACCGAGAAAACAGCTCTCCATCCTGCGAAGCCATCAGGTGTGCAAAGAAAGGTGAACAAAGTGTCTGCGGGGTGGTGCCACATATCTAATAGGAAAGTGTGAATAGAGTAGATACATTTTAAGCTTTGTCTCAACCATATTAATGAAAGTAAGGGCTGCATCACTCTGAAAGCCTTGAAACACTGCGACTCGACCAGGCAATTCTCATTGGACTTCCAAGATAAGCCGAGGTTAAGAAATGCCTCAAACACAGCTTTTAAGGAGTTATCTAATTGAATAATGTGAATTCACTTAATAAGGTAAATTTTACCAGAAAAAAAAACTTTTAGAAAACTGATAGCAATTTTTGTAGCAGATCTGGAAATGAATTAACATGCATTCTTTCATTGATTCGACCAAATAATATATTTGAGTGAATGTTCCTGTTGATAGAAAATTGTTATTAAAGAGAGTAACTACTGGGGATGGAAGGATGTTCACAGAATGAACCGTGTCCTCAATGAATAATCAAGAACATTAGCACATATATGAACTGTAAGAACATAGGATGTCATGTGGTATACCCAGTAATAAAATATAGATAAAGAGAGATAAGAGCAAGCGAGTTTTGACTCCACTCAGTCTAAAAGAAACAGTACTGTGTCAAAGTCTTATTTGGGTAATTTGCAAATTTGTTCTGAAAAGATAGATGTTCTTTAGACAATGTAGATATCCGCATGAATTTTGATCTCTAATAACAATGTCATGACCAAAAGTAATAAATTTTTCCTGCATAAAAAAGGTTTTATTACTTTCAGTTAGGCTTAGATGTCACCCATATACCTAATTGTAATAGTTTAGTTTAGTTTTTTTTTCTTTTACTTATTACTCCTTACATTTTATTTTTTTATTTTTTATTTTTTTAGATTTTATTTATTCATTTGACAGAGACAGCCAGCGAGAGAGGGAACACAAGCAGGGGGAGTGGGAGAGGAAGAAGCAGGCTCCCAGCGGAGCAGGGAGCCCGATGCAGGGCTCGATCCCAGGACCCCGGGATCACGCCCTGAGCTGAAGGCAGATGCTTAATGACTGAGCCACCCAGGCGCCCCTACTCCTTACATTTTAATAAGCCAGTTGCAGGTATAATCCTACTGCTTTATTCAGTAACCTAAAGGACAATTTAGTCTCAAAATATGTATTTTAGTTGTCTATTTTATCAGATAAATCATATTTTGGAAATCCAATGATTTACATGCCTATATGCACCTGATCCTCAGAAATTTCCCAAAAGGGGAAGGGAGTTTCGTTTGGTAAAAAATATACAGCATGGTAGAATTCTGTATGTTTCCATATATCCAATATATGTTACATATTTTTAAAATTCTACGTAGTACACTAAAAGTCAAGCTAACCAAAGCAAATTGCTCTCAGCGGACACTCCCTGTCCTCAAATTCTTCATGCTTATGGACTTGTGAGCTGGCAAATGCATGTTGTAGCAGGCTGTTGAACATTTTTCTTAAATTATATTTTTTTTGATATAGCACCAATTCAGAGCATAGGGAAATATTACAAAATTACAAAATATCACCTTTGCCCTGTTCCATCTTAATAATACAATTACATAATATGTTAGCAATGTATATATATATATATACATATATGTGTATATATATATATATACATATGAGTATTATTAGATAATACTTTATTATAAGTATTTTAAAAATATGTATAGGTTCTTGCGTGATAGCTCCATTTCATTTAAAAGCTATCTCACCACTTTCTGTCTGGGACTAAGGTCACTGACCCTGAATTTCATCTCCAATGCTATAACTTCCTATAAACATGCTGTTAATCTGCTCAAGAGTCGTGTTGCCATAGTATAACTAAATATGGATTGTCTTATGGATAACTCAGGAGCTATTCCAAGTACAAGCCAGTTTCCAGGTAGCAGCCTCAGAGGGCTCATAGCAGAGTCCAGTTCATAGGCGTGGTTGGGTGTGTGGTGTTTAGGTGTGTTCCGTATCCATGGGAAGCGAACGGTAATAACATTCAGATGTCGCTGATTGCATTGTTCAAGTGGCTCCAGCATTATTGCCCTTCCGACATCCTCTGGTGCCAGGTGACCCTGTCACTCTTTGCAGCAAGAGGTCGAGTTATGTCTCCTTCGCTTGAGTCTGAGTGGGCTTCTGTCTCCTGGGACCATCAGAGTACCATGGATGGAATCAACACTGTGAATTTTGAGGCTAGGTTAGAAAAAGTCATGGGACCTCTACTTGGTGTCATTGGGAAGCTCTTTCCTGGGGCCCCACCTCAACATATGCTTTCTCAGAGTCCATTTATTATGTTGAGAGAAGCCCAAGTCATGGGAAAAGGGTGCATTTGTGTTTGTTTGTTTGTTTTTAAATAAACCCTACACCTAATATGGGACTTAAACTTACAACCCTGAGACCAAGGGTCACATGCTCTACTGACTGAGCCAGTCAGGTGCTCCGGAGAGGCATTTGTATACTCAGAGAAACATCCTCAGTTGTGCTAGCCTTCAGGTCATGCTAGTCCAAGGTGTCAGAACCGTGGGTGGAGACATTCTTGGAAGGGAGTTTTCTCCCCAGGTTTTCCTTTCCCAGCCATGAGAGTCTTCTCAGCTGTGCCCCAAGCCCGTAGAGAGCCCGGACAGAGATTGCCATCCGTTCTGTGGACTTCCTGAATCTCTGGGCCATGGAATCCCTGAGAATAGCAAAATAGTACTTCTGGGCAACAAACTTTGGAGAAGTTTGTTATACAGGAAAGATGATGAGGCGAACAAGCAAAACTAATTGGACCTAATTTTTATTATCGTAAATTACTGTGGAGAAATCAGCTGGGGTACGTTATCACACCATTGTAATGCAGACATGTTTGTCTGTTATTTAGTTTTGGTAGACGTGAGGCTCACATTGAACTATGCGATTTCAAACAGTACATATCATTTTGTTTTCTTCTCATTTGTGTGGTCTGAACTTGAATTTATGACGATTAACGCTTTGACTTCGAGCATCGTGTTCAAGTACTGAAGTCTTGGTCGTGCTTAGTCTTCACTTCAGATACTCACGCTCAAGGCACACAGAGCCCCTGAGTTAAAAGTTACAAACCAGGCAACTGAGAGTCACCAAGAAGCAGGGGGAACTTTTTTTCCAAAGCGAAAGCTAAGAAACAGGCAGCAGCAACAGCAAACAACAACAACAACAACAAAACAAATATGAAACTTTAAAAAAAAAAGTTAAAGACCATTATGATCTTCAAGTTTATTCATGATTTAGAAAATGTATTCTTCAAGCGAAAACTAAAAATAATTTAAAATTTTATACAATAAGACATTGATATAAATGTGCAGACTGTTTTCCTGTTTTAAACGTAATGAGTTTTAATGATAATTAAGTTTTAATTACAGCTTCATTATGTCCATGTGTCTTGGATATAATGTATCAATTAAACACTCAGTTTCAAAATTTAAAATCACTAGACAAAAATTTTGACTACACAGTCTCAAACTCCTGTTGGCTTATCCATAGTGATCTTGCCAAAAGCATCCTCATTTTGCTGTAAAATTATGTCGCACAGTGAAAAACCGTACACACTACAGCCAAACGATCAGCTGTCCAGGAGACTTGGGTAGAAATAATTGCTATCATTATATTCTCAAACTTGTTGATTTGGCAACAGCAACAACAACAAAAAATAGAATAAATATTCTCACTCAAGGCAATAAGGTTGAAAAGAATGATTCATAAGTTGAAAAATAAAAGTGGCATTCCACATAATCGAAAAACATTATTCCGTATTTGGGAAAGAATGATAAATGAGCATATGCTTATTCAGTGGAAGTTAGAACAAAAGAGGATTCATGAGTACTTCTGACTACGAAAGCAGCAGTAGGACCTTTTGCCAAGTGCATTATCTCTGGCCAAGAGCTAGAGGTTGGCCCCAAAGCAGCAATCTGTGGTCAGCGTAGACCACAGTGGATGGCACCAACTTAAAGGTTTGGTATTGCAAGTGGATTTATAGACAAAAAACTATTATAGAATGGTTGTAGAGATATTTGACTATCAATAGAACAAAAAGGAAATCTCACTTCTGGAACACAGAAGCTTTATGGCCAGATAACAGTGTGGCTTAACCCCTCCAAGCTATGCTTCTTACCCCTAGAAAGAGTAATTTAAAAACAATATCAAAAGAACCCAGTGACCATTCATTGTAACAACTACTATACCATTAATGTATGTTAAAAAAAAATTGGTAATAAGAATGGGAGCTATGAGCATCCCTCTGGCTCTAGCTGTGGATTGAAGAGAATCTAGCTATCAACCACGTATCAGTGACAGATCCTAGGTCATTCTGATAATACCACCAAGTTTGGTCACAGACACCGTACCTTCTTTTAAGAGAGCTGAGGAAAATGAGAAAAAACAATTTTCTCAGAAGGGGAAGACCAACAAAAAGATAAAAATCTCTGAAAATAAACTCTCAGAGAGGACAGACTCTTTCTCAGAGCTGCTTGGCATCTCTACTCAAACACACGCCACTCTGCAAAGATCAGAAGATTGAAGGGAAGGAGTAAAACCAGAGATGAAATTAGTCATAAACGAAAACAGTAAAGTTATATTCTTTCTGCATCATACATCTTTTAAATTCTTGCCCCTCTCTTGCTCTGCTCTGCAATGCACCCATACAATTGATCAGGGCTGGATAAACATGCAAGAACCCCTGGCTGGTGTCCCCTCTAATTCGTGATCACCAACATCAGCTGGGCCCTCAGTGCTACCTGCTGATCTTACTACACATCCTTTGCCACTTACTTTCCCACACTCCCAGGTGACCATTTCATACCTTATGCCCTCTTCTCGAATGTCCCACTTCTCCATTTCCACATGGACTCAGCAGATGACTGTGACTCTTGATGGATTAAAAAAAAAGAACTTTTAGATACCTACCAGCAATTGCAGCCATCAACCACCATCTGTACCCACATGCTCCAACCTCCTATTGGAAATATAAACCCTGCAACTCCTATCTAAGAGATACCTCCACTGGTACATTGTCCTTATCCTCTCCCACCCATGCCAGGGCAGAACTTGATCAGTCTCCTCTTTCCCCTTTCTTATATCAAAGTTTCTGTTTCTACTGGACCATTCACATTATTACACAAACATGGTGTTCTGTCTCCCATCTTAAAACATGTTCTCTTTACTCTGCTTCCCCACCAGCATTTGCCCCTTTCCTTGCTCCCCATTATAACAAAATTCCTCCAAATAATTTCCCACACATGCTATCTTGGATTCTTATGCTCTTATTGTCTTTTAAACACCCTCCAAGTAAGGTTTCCCTGACCACTCCAACAGGACTGTTCTCCCAAATCAGCAATAAACTCTATCTTCTGAAATCCAAGGATCAATTCTCAGTCCTCGCACTATTCAGCAGCTTTTGATATAGTTGATCGCTCCTTCATCTTTAATGCTCTTGGCTTTGAGGACATCACAACCTTAGTTTCCTTGTTCAGTATCTCTTGATGCTTTTGCCTTTTCTCCTTGATGTTTAATTTGGAGCAACTCCAGGCTCCAAGACTTGAGTTCTTTTTGCTTTCCTATCAATAGACCCTCCCTAGATTTCCTCTACTCTCCTGACTTTAAATACCATCTTTATACTAGATTACACCCCCCTCGAACTCCCAAAATCATATTACTGGGTCCCTGTTCAACATCTCCACTGAAATATCTTATATACATTTTAACCTTAATGTGTACAAAATGAAATTCAATTACACCCCGTATCTCCTCTGACTTCCCAACTTCTGTTGGTGATAACTCCATCTCTCCACTTGCTCCGGAGAAAAAGTCTGATACTCCTCTTTGACCCCTCTCTTCCTATAGCACTCCACATCTGATCTGTCAGGATATATTCTTTGGCAGATCTATCTTCAAAACACATCTTGGATACGACCACTACTCAGCACCTTTCCTATCATTCAAGGTCAAGCCACCATCACCTCAAACATGAATTACTGAAATAGTTCATATGACAATAACAGCAGTGTTTGTTTCCAACTGCTCGAGTCTACTGTCCACATAGCAGCCAGAGTGATCCTCCAAGGACTTAAATGACATCATATAGTCCTCTGCTCAAAGCCCTCCAAATGTCTTTGAGTTTTGCTTAAATCAAGAACAAAATTCCTGGCTACAAGATACTATTTAGTCTGCTTATCTTCAGTACTCTCTCACCTAATTTTTTTCTACTCTTTGAAATCTACACATATATACTCCCTTTAAGAAATGATAGTGATTTTGAATATTACCAAAGAATTATCATATGATGGTTTCACTCTAAATTTCTGCTAAATAGATTACCACTGTAGGTTAGAATATCAATTAAGTGAAGAAAATTAAATCCAATTTACACCCTTTTTTTCCTGGATTTTATAGAGTGACTTGCCTATTTTTTTTTTTTTTGAAGCCTTTGAAATGCATGGCATTCTAAGATACTGCGATTAAAATGGTCAGGTTGTCCTCCTCAAAGCTGTACGGTAGAATTATGAGCCCGCTGCACTTGTTCAGGAAGCTCCAGTTTCTTTCATGGTTATCAGAGGTCTTACATACAGCTAGAAAAATCTCTCTCACTATAAGATTTTTTTAAGATTTTACTTTTAAGTAATCTCTACACCCAACGTGGGGCTCAAACTCACAACCCCGAGATCAAGAGTCGCATGTCCCCACCAACCGAACCGGTCAGGCGCCCCTATAAGTTTGGATTTTTTAAAAATATTTTATTCATCATTCTACAGATATTTGCCATTCAAATCCTTGTTTCCTACAGCATACTTGACATTGTGGAATCTCATACATGTTTCATAGGGCAATTTTTTTTTGAAAAGAACAATTTTGGACCAATAAATTAAAATATACCAGAAATGACCTAGAACATAGGCAGCAAATACTTAGTTCTTAGCGGTTTTCAGATCCTCCCACATTCTTATTTCTAAGTGTTAAGCAAATCCCACTCTGATCCTGAATGGAATGACAGAATCCTACTCCACCACATTCAAGACCCTTCAGCCAACCGACTGGATCAAGGGGGCTCTGGAGAAACTAGTTGGTAAGCCTCAGTCCAGTGCTTTAGCTGGAAGGTCGGTGGCATGAGGGTACTTTGCTAACACTAATCACAGACTGCAATTTAATTCAATAATAATAACACAAGTACTCCGTGTATATTAAAGAAGACTGGGTGGGTCCTATGAACAGCACTATTTTTTGAATATTGTAACATTTCTGAATGTCAACAACTGTCAGATTTTACTCTACTTTCAAAATACGAAACCTTCTCTCAGACACTTAGTTTATGAGCTCAATGGTTTTTTTAAGCCCCTCATATTTACCCGTATTCACCTACATTTAACTCCGCGAGGAAAACTCACATGCTGCGTAATCACAAACGTTAAGTTCAATTTTACCAACCCACACAGTTTTCTTTCACCAGGAGATTGAATAAAAGTTTCAGCCTTTTAAGTTTACTTAACAAAATTCTAAATTTTTTAATTCTTTTCTTACTTCCATTTTTCATATCTGTGTGGCTAAAAATGCCACACACTGTCTTTTCTGGTATATTTCTATTTATTGGTCCAAAATTGTACCTTCTTGTTCTTTTTAAATTAAAACTATATTACTTTACCTCATGAAATGCGTATGAGATCACACAAGTGAAAACATCAACTCATTCATGCCCTTATTTTTTTATCACTCTCAATATATTATAGATTTATTCCGATTCAACCACAGAAATAAATTATTCTACATATTTTGGCATCCTTCTCTGAACAACAAAAAATAGAAAAACATTGTAGATGGCTTCATCCGAACCAAATACAAGTCATTTACCTTATTTATCTGACTATTGACGGTAACCTCACAATATTTGCCTGGATATATCTGTATTGAAAAAGGAATGAAAACAACATCTTGTCTATATTACACACATTTTGCTTCATAGATTTATTTTTGTTTATAATTTATGCTGAAAATCACTGACATGTTTCTTTTTCCTGGGTATTAATGAATGTTTATGATAAAGAGGGTGAACATAAGTATTCAGTCTTCAGTAATGACTAAGTGCCTAATCCAGGACACTAACTACCCTGGCATGAGCGGGTCGGGATGCGCAAGATGCGGGCCAGCTGGTCTACCTAAGAAGAAGGCTGCATGTGTGTGTCTTACAAGAAAGATGCCATGCTAGCAGTGGTTACATGACACACAGAAAATGGTCAATTCTGCCTGGGGCTAGTGAGACACGAGGAAGTCTCCATAGAGGAGGAAGCTCTTAGAGATTTGGGAATTCAGTTGCGGCTGCACAGGAAAGATATTCCTGTGAGGGGGAGGATTTTTCACAGAGACCTGAAGCGATGCAACTGTCTGGCATAGTCAGGGGACAAGGAGCAGTTCGACATGACTGATACCAATAAGTGGGTCATAGGGATGAGCTCAGACTCCATGAGCAATAAAGTTAGAGATATGGGACCTCCTGAGATATGTCAGAAGACTGTCATGCAGGGAGCTTTGGGAGGGCTCTGAAGGGAACATGCCATGACTATATTGGTGCCTTCCAAGAATTATTTTGGAAAAAAATGAAAAACTGGCTATACGCAGACTAGAGCCAGAGGGTCGCAGATGGAGATTCCTACAACCACACCAGGGAGAACATTAGGACCAAGCTGAGATAATAGGCAGGCAGTAGTAAAGAGAGAAATGAGCAACGTTTAAGAAGTAGAGTCATCTACAGAGTTATCCTGAGGATGGAAAGACAGGAGTCAGGGAGGCAAGTAATGATGGTCTCCAAAAATAGAAACATAGGAGGTAAAATAAAGATTTTTGTTTTAAAACTCATGTTACTTTCCTATGGTAGCCATTTAAGTTACACATGATGACAAAGGAAGAGAAAAATAGAATAACATGTAGCTGGTTTTCCTTTCAGTCCTTCCTTATTTGTCAATAAGCCCAAAGCAGAGAATGGTGGTAAAACGTACACACGCGAAGTGAAAACATTAATAAAAAGCAGGTGATTTGGTGTGTGTAGTGTTTCTACTCTCGTAAGAACAAAACATGCATGTGTGTATGAGCTCTATAATGTGAGTTGTACGAGGTTGGTGATTTTACAAGTGAATTAAGTGCTTTTATATTAGCATTTAGCGCTGCTATTACCTAATATGAAAATGAATGGTAAGATTCCTCCTAACAGTTTATAATATTTCTTTTCATTACTTAGAATGATATTAAATACAAAAAGCAGGGGTGCCTGGGTGACTCAGTTGGTTAAGCATCTGCCTTTTGGCTCAGGTTGTGAGGTCCTGGGATCCAGCTCAAAGCTGGGATCCCTGCTCAGCAGGGAGTCCACTTCTCCCCCTCCCTCCGCCCTTCTCCTCCCTTGGGCACATGTGCACGTGCTCTCTCTCTCTCTCAAATAAATAAAATCTTTTTAAAAATTAAAAAAATAAATAAATACAAAAAGCACCATAACAAAGACACTGAAGAAAAAAGCCTACATTTTAATACTTGGCATATTTTTTCTCTGCTTTTTGAACAAGAAGCCTGCATTTTTATCTTGTACTTGGTCCTACTGATGACATAGGCAGCCAAATATATTTTTTATACACTTTCTCTGAAATGCCAGAACTCAGATAGTAGATAGGTGTTGAATATAATACATATCTTGAGTCAAAATAAGACCTAATTTCACTGTTGCACATTCTTTATTCTAATACATAATTTCTAAAAGCACTCAATATATTTTTTTAATTAGACTGGTACCTTATAATTGATATATTATTTGTAGTGTATTTCTCCCAACAAAGGGTTGATTAAATTAATGGCAGATCCTAAAATCAGTCTTACACATGAGAAGATCCACAATATTGCCTAAATTACTTCCCTCAATTAGACAAAGCAGTTGAGACCATTATAAATATGTGATTTCTCTGTGCATCAGGTATAAAGCTCCTAACCAGCTCATTCCCCAGCCTTCCCCCATCCCACCATAGCACTGATGTGGTAAGCAGAATTAAAGAAGAATCAGAGAGGAATAAAATCCTGTTCCAATTAACTGGAGCACTACTTTGAGATGGAGGAAGAATGCAGTGTGTACCATGGAAAGGGGGAGCCCCAACCTGGAAAGCCATGTGGGATTCATAGAGAGTGCTTCCCGTTCATCCAGGTAATGCATTAAGGCCAAATTTCCCTTCAAAACTCTTTTCCCTAATGACCAACATAACCAATTCAAAATTGGGATATAAGGTGGTCAAATCTTGTTTTAGCAGTTGTGTAATATCCTGTTATTGGTTATACCATCATTGCTAGGAAAAACACACAAGTCATGAAATTATTTGGCCTTATGCCCATCCCTGCACCAGTCATGAATACTTGTCGTTAAAGAGGGATTACTTTGTTCAAAAGTAAAAGTAGGCTGCTGAGAATGACCAGAGAATATAGCTAAATATCTGAAAATAATGCAGAAGAAACCACACAACAGTAAGCAGTCAGAAAATCGTCTAATACCGACACATGGTTTTGAAGTCTGATAACCTGTGAGTTTCTAGATCACAAACAGTAGAGTAATTTAGAAAAAAAAGGGTTGTGTATGAAAAGGACATGCAAAGAATTAATTCTGGCCAATGTGATACAAGCAGCAGCAACCCATGTTTCTTCTGAGCTTAAACATTTAAGACCTACTGAGTGACACTCTCTCTTCCTTCAAAGCCATAGGTTGAGGATAAGTAGCATTACAAGATGGAGAATGCCTGGACCATTGGGTCAACAAATGCCCTGGGGTGTTGTTCTGACCAATGGTGAGACTTTATCGTGCTAAGCCGTGAGGTTCTGGATTCAGTATCATGGCAAAGTCTGTTCAAATTTGTCCTTGACACCTCCCCCCTCAGGGAGTGCCCTCTTGCTACTTCCTGTCATCCCCTCTGACACCCTGGCCCCTCACACTGCTCTCTGGTGAGTCACATGAGACCCCTTTTGGGTTTTTAGAAGACAGTATCTCTCTGCTCCCTTAGTTCCCTGCCACAAAATCTCAGATGGTATCACTACAGAAATGTGAACATTATTTCCCATTTGACCAGTATGTGCATTCTTCCTAAGCATGAGTGAGCCCTTCACCCCAAATCGTGCCTCTTAATGCAAGAGAATGCAAAGGAGTGGCTAATAAGAGCCTCCATTTAGTAAAAGAGGAGAATGGGGCCAGTGACTTTCATCCTACCCCCAAAACCAGTCTTGCTGTTCAGTTGACTGCAGGAATCCTTGTATTTTGGGAACACAGAGATTTGGATTGGTTAAGGCAGCCAGATGGTAGGAAAATGTATGAGAATGAATATGCCCCGTTCAACCAAGAGAGACTCTGGAGGAATAATGTGCCTTTGACTGACATTAATTAATCTGCTTGAGGAGGCTCGTATACATTGTAACAACTTTGCTTAATTTAAGAAAAAAAATCCCGGATCATATATATATAAGTGTAACATATATAATATGTCATATATGTTACACATAGAAACATCTCGCCTCCTTGATTCAACTACTTAAATATGAGTAGATTTTTGTTTTGAATATCAAAAACTACCAACACGGGGAATGAAAAATTACCTTATATTCCATTTTATGGGGAGATGAAATCCTACTGTTTCCTGTCAATTAGAAGCAATTATTATGGGGTGTAGAGCCATGAAGTGACTCTGTCAGGTAACTAGGGCTGACAGCAAAAGGCTCCTTATTCATATGCAAAATTTCGCAATAATGATGCTGACATTCCATGCACAAAAATGCATAAAAAAGCCAGAATGTGAAAAGAATTGAAATGAACAATTTTCCTAATAATTAGGCAACAACAATTGCATCACCTTATCTGCTAATTATTTACGATTAGTTTTCCCATACACTATCATTAAATACTCTCATTTCTCTCAAACTTGGCCAACTAACGTATCAAAACAAAAGTTCATAGATACTGCAGGAGAAAAATAAAGAACAGAATGGGCCAGTTTCTAGAAAATAAAAATAATTGATTGGACACTATGGTGTCTCTGAAGGCTCAGAAGGAATGTGCGGATTCTGTTGTTTTATCTGCCATAGGCTAAGGTGTTTATATGGAAGGGTCTTTAACACCAATTGAAGAAATGTTCTTATCTCAAGAGAAATCAGTGAACTCACACTAATGAAGAGGAGGACTTTGCAACCTGGTTGCCATATGAAAGGACGCCAGCATGTGAGCCTGACAGGTGGTGCTCCAGGTGACTGAAATGCCAAACGCAGACATGTTGGCTGCTTCCCAGCTCATGGACCCTCGTGTGGCTGTACCAACACAAACACAGAAAATGAACCGTGCAGAAGACCCTCAAATTCCCTGGGCCGATTTAATACCGCAGCTTTGTGACAAATGATGAAGGCATGCATTTGAGAGAGAACGAATTATTGCAAAATCTTCCAGAAAAAGAAAATGGCGTGGAAAACAAAATGTATAATCTAGTGGTATTTAATTATATGGGATGACTGCTTTAGGACCTGTGATAAATAAAGAATTAGATACAGTTTTGTCAATTCTAACATGAAAATTCCCTGTAAATTCTCCTCATGGAAGAAATCATAGATTATTCAAATTATTTTTTTCAGAAGTGTTGTGTACACTGTGGTCATAAAATAATCTGTAAAGCTTTTTAACTACTTTTCCTTGGAAACCCTCATTCCCCGGATAATTTCCTGAGAGGATAAATATAACATTTATAATCTCTCTTCTTTTAAGTCAGTACTGAAAATACTCAAAATAGTAGTTTCTAATTATAAAATTGTTTGATTTCTATTTATAACTGATTTTTGCTGTTTCATCAAATATAAGAATTTTTTTTTTTTTTTGCTACTGTAATACTTCAGTAACTAAATATCAGAAAATCCCAATGACATTACCAAGCTCTGGAATAAACTTTTAAAAACCTCATTTGCAGGGGCCCCTGGGTGGCTCAGTTGGTTGCGCATCTAATTCTTGGCTTGGGCTCGGGTCATGATCTCAGGGTCTGGAGATCTAGCCGTGCGTTGGGTTCTCATTCAGTGCATGCTTGTATTCAGAGTCTGCTTGAGATTCTCTCTCCCCCTCTGCCTCTGCCCCTCCCTCCCACCCTCTCTCTAAAATAAATAAGTCGTTCAAAAAATAACTTTATTTGCAATAGTTTAAGACTCATACTCTTTTTTTGCAAAAAGAGTACAGAGTTCCTGCATACCCTTACTCTACCAAAGCATCTCCTGTATAACCATAGTGCATTGTCAAAACCATAAGGATGAGGTGGGTATTGTACAATTAAAAACTATGTACCTTCCTGAGATTTTACCAGTTTTTTCTAACATGCCCTTAGGGTTATTTTGGGGGAGAGGGAGAGGATGGATAGCTCTAATATTTTAGCACATGTATGTATTTGAGTCATGGTCACCAAAATCGAGAGAGAGAGAGACCTAGTGCATCACCTCAAAGAAATTTCCCTGCATTATCCCTTAATGGCCATCAGCTTCCTACGGCTCTAATCCCTGGCAGCCACTGCCCTGTCATCCATCTCGGTAATTTTGTCACTTTAAAAGTGATACATCAACAGAATCACACAGCATATGAGCCATTGCTAGTGGCTTTTCCCCCCGCTTGGCGCAACTCGCTTGATATTCGTCCAAGTCGCTGCATCAGTATTGATGTAGTTGAGCATTCCTCTTTGCCCAAAAAGTTGACATCTGTTTTCAAGCCCGCATAAAATTAAAGCTAGGAGGAACCAGGTCTTGATTCCATAGAGGAGAATTATATACACACAGGATGATATGGATTTAGGGAAATCAGTCTTTGCTTGGAGAGCAAGCAGGGAGAGAGGGAATGGTTGAGAATCACGCAGCACCCTCCAGTCAGGTCAAAGGTCTGGGTCTTCATCCTCAGGTAGGTGGAAACGGTTTAAGCAGGCGAACATCATTATCAGGTTGGCGTGTTAGGATCCCTGTCACGCAGAGGAGAATAGTTGGGAGGGAGATCAGGGAAATCAGGAATGGGAGAGAAGCCACCGCTGGCAGGTAGGTAGCGTGTATCCTCCCTGACAGAGCTCTCTGTCATGATGAGTATCCAGCGTCCTTCTGGTCTTGGAAGACTGTGTGGTTAGTGATGTTTCCCATGTGTTCACGCATTTGCCGTCTGTTTGTCATTCCTGAACGAGGAAAGCCCATCCTCTCGGATTGCCATGGTTTCAGTGGAGTTCTGGTCAATCAATGTTGATAAGATGAAGGAATAAATATGTTAAGATCTCCTGTCCTTGAGTTCTTGAGGACATGAAGAATATGAAATTCTTTAGTTGTGTGTTATGGCAATTTGGAACAATTTCTTTAAAAAAAAAAAAGATTTTATTTATTTATTTTTGCAAGAGAGAGAACAAGAGTGCACGAGCCGGGAGGAGAGGCAGAAGGAGAAGCAGACTCCTTGCTGAGCAGGGAGTCTGGTGCAGGACTTAATCCCAGGACGCTGAGATCATGACCTGAGCCAAAGGCAGGCACTTAACTAACTGAGCCACCCAGGTGCCTGGAACAATTTCTATTACACAGCAGGAAAAGCTTATATGAATAGAAGAACACTTTAGGATAAATTTAGTGTCTAAGCTCTTAACTATTAAACTCAGTTGCCACCTGTTTTTGTTTTGTTTTGTTTTTAATTTTCATATTGAACCCTTATGAAAATTTGATCGGAGCCAACGGCCATCTTCAGTGGAAAATGCTTACACACCCATGGCTTTGTGCCAAACTGAACTTAGATTCCGTGATGGCCATTCATGAACACTCTGCGGTTTTCCATGGACTCAAAGTTGAGAATCTCCATATCATAGAGCTGGAACTATTCTAAGGAGGTTTTTAGGCCGACTTGCTCATTATAAACACCTTACATTTTTTCTTCTTTCCTCACAAGATACTTTTAATTCTTAAAATCTTTAGAGAATAGGTTTATACACTGAGAGAAATGGAACAGAGATTGATGAACCCATCTATATTTTCTCAATGTACAATACAGAGAGACTGCGGAAGACTACAGACGTCAAATGCAAGCAGCAAAAATCACCATGAAGACGAAGAAGTTGATTCTCCATTGTGGGACCATTTCAGAATAAAAGCCCCACACAGGGAGATATCCTCATTTGGGAAGATGCTTAACACATACAAATAAATTTGTATTCTAAGTCTACTTTTAAAGAGATTTAAATAAAGTTATTAATAAAGTGTACTTTAGTTCTTATAAGTATGTTTAAATTTCATAATTTTTGCATTTTATAACAGTATTTTGAGCTAAAATAATGTGTTCATTGTTTAGAACTGACCAGGGCTTATGGACAGAAAGAGAGAAGTATGAGGAGAATATTATTTAAGACTAAGCTAAGTGACTCTCTTTGCTTTAAACATTACACAGAGCAGTCATGTTCGCCAGGGTGCAGGAGACAGGAGGATATCGCCCTCCAGGGAATCTTTAACGATATCTAGAGACACTTAGTGGTCGCACTGGGGGCAAAGGGGTACTGCTATCATCTACTGGGTAGAAGCCATGGTGAACCATCTACAAGGTGACTCCCTACAAAGACATATTTGACCCAAAATGCCAATAATGCCAAAACCCCGACCTAGGGTGACATAATATCCCTCTGACCCCACTTAGGATTCAGGTTATCTACACAATCAGCAGCTGTAGCACTCTGTTCAAGCTGTCATAACAAAAGACCGTGGACCGGCTGGCTTCCACGATGGATACTTATGCTCTCACAGTTCTGGGAGCCAGAGGCCCCCTATCGGGGTGGCAGCATGGGTGGTTTCTGGTGAGAACTCTCTTCCAGATGGTGCCTTCAAGGTGTGTCTTCACATGGTAGAGAGGGAGAGCAAGAGGTCTAGTGTCTCTTCGTACACGGGAGCACTAATCTTATCGTGAGGACCCTAACCTCATGACCTCCTCTAAACCTAACTACTTCCTGAAAGCCTCATCTCCAGATACCATCACAAAATTAAATATAGGAATTGGGAGTCATGGGGGTAGACTATTCAGTCCACAGCAGTGATTAAATGTATATAAATATATATAATACATATAATAATATATATAATAAATGTATATAGTATATATTTAAATCAGTAATGGGGCACCTGGGCAGCTCAGTTGGTTAAGCATCTGCCTTCAGCTCAGGTCATGATCCCGGGGTCCTGGGATCGAGTCCCACATCAGGCTTCCTGCTCAGCGGGAAGTTTGCTTCTCTCTCTCCCTTTGCTCCTCCCCCTGCTCGTGCTCTCGCATGTTCTCTCTCTCTCTCTCTCAAAAAGAAAAAATATATATTTAAATCAGTAATAATGATGCAGTCAAGAAAATCTAGAATACCTTGAAAATAATAAATTAATAGTGAATATCTAATACGTTCAAGCATAAGTATGAGAACTACATAACCCTCAGTAAGACTACGTTAGATTTTCAGACCTTGAATAATGAAGATAACAGACAGGTTAATTAATCTGTGAAGAATGTCTTGAAGTTTGTTAAAACAAAGATCCTGAGAAATACAGGTTATCGATCCCGGATTTTCTATATAATCTAAGAGATTTTAAAGTGAGCCATAAACTTGAATTTTTTAAATATATTTATAAGTATTTCCAATAGGGTCGTCTTGGCTACCAGGCTATGGATGCATATAGCAGAGAAGCTTTCTTTTACGAATCCAGCTACTGCTTCGAAATTCAGCTCTAAGATTTCTATAACTAATTTGGTATAGGATTGATATTCCCTTCCTCCTATATGTACGTATCACTATTTGATTTTCCTGTACCACTAACATTAAAATTTTATAAGCCACCGAACAGGTAAATTGAAAAGGGAAAGAGAACTTTCTCCAGAAAGTGTTAAATAGTAATTGCATTAGGGGAACATATAAATTTTCAAGATGTTTCCCGAAAAATTTCTTCTCTGAATATCTTTCTGTATCAGTTCATAGCCTTTTGATCTGAGCTAGCTCAAGTGAAACAGAAATGAGTAGCGTGTGGGATAACACGCTATTATGACACAGAACAGTATGTATCTGCTTTGACAGGAAGCTAATTGCTTCAACTTTGCTTGCTTAACCTCCTAAAAAAATATTACCCTTGTGTTGCATTTTTAAAGCCGTACTTTACTCTGAACTTTCCCTCTGCTACTATCCTACTCCCCTCCCATGCCCTGAACAAAACCACACGAAAGAGTAGTCTACACTACCTTCAAGTCATTACGGCCTGGATTCTCCCCTCTCCCCAGTGATTCCATTCTAATTAAGCCACTCTTGTGTCACTTAACCTCCTGGACACTTTCCCTTTTACAGACTCAGCTACTTGGCCCCTTCTTTCCTCTCTTCCATTGGAACCTTTGTCACTAGCCTTCCATGGTTTCTCAAGTTACAGCCCCCACCTCCTCATCCTGGGCTTCTCCCTTAGCAATAAATGTTACAATCCCACAGGTTCTTCAGTGCCTACACACTCTGGAATCTCAGGAAACCCTCTTGTTTCCATCATCACCTGAATGCAGAGATTTCTCAAACATACCGTCAACCCAGTATCCCAAAGAGCAGACACACACACACACACACACACACACACACACACACACACACGTGACTAACATCTGTCTCCGTTCAGATGTAAACTGCTTAGCATTTGACTCACCATTTCCCCTCTTGACTGCTACCACTACCCACTTACCGATCAGAAACTCTGATTTTCCTCCTACCGGACAATAAATGGCACCGCTATTTCATTTGCCCAGGACAGAGACCAAGGCACTCTTTCATCACTGGGCTCTCAGGTTCTACCATATGGCACAACTCCATCAAGAGCCTTTCTTGTAGAGGTAATGGCAATGACACCTCCAATTTTCTCAGTGCACAACCTGCACAGCTGTATGGGCTATGCAGGAATTCTTCTCTCATTGTCAAAGCTCAATCACCAAATATGGTTAGCTCTACTGCTGGAACATCTCTTGCATCTACCCATTTTTCCCATCCAGTTCCTAGTAAGACCTATAATTGTTTTTCCTGGACTATGGATCCAGTTCTGACTGACCTTCTGGTTCCAGTTCTGCCTTTCTAAAATCTGCAGCCACAGGGAATTGATGGATGCAATGATGGTACTTAAGCTCTTTAATGGCCTCTCATCACTGCAGATTATGTACAAACCAGCTGGCTCTCAAGTTTTCCAGATCTTGCCCCTCCTCCCTCCTAGTCACCACTCTTTCCTCCAGGGGATGAATTTGCCGGCCTCCTTCATTTGTCCCAGAGACACCATGTTCTCTCTCACCTTTGCCTCAATCCTCCATCTGGAACAGTGTTTCCCACTTGTATCCTTCACCCTTGGTTCAGGTCTCAGCTTAAATATCCCTTTATTAGGGTCCCTTCCTCCGACCCCAGACAGGCTGAGTCAGCTCTACTTACGTCCCTCAGTTCCCTGTGCTTCTCCCATTATGACAGGATTGAGTGTTACAGTGATTACCGATTTCAATGTCTGTCACCTGGGAACATGGGAGGTACTCTGCACTAGCATCTAACACAGCACTCGGCACATAGTAGCCACTTAACAAATCACTACTCCTGAGTGATTATGTTCTATTATTTCCTTAGAATCTCAAATATAGGTGAAAAATGCAGAAATTAAAACTTGTAAACGTAAGTGGGAATGAAGCACGAGAGACTATAGACTCTGGGAAACAAATTGAGGGCCTCAGAGGGGAGGGGGGTGGGGGAATGGGATAGACTGGTGATGGGTAGTAAGGAGGGCACGTATTGCATGGTGCACTGGGTGTTATACGCAAACAATGAATCATGGAACACTACATCAAAAACTAAGGATGGTGACTAACGTAACATAATAAAAATTAAAAAAAAAGAAATAAAAACTAGAAAGATTTTAGAATGTTGTCATTTCTAAAATATTCTCAAAAACATAGGGTGGCTTTTGCTAGGAAAATTCTAGAATAACATTTAAAAATCGAAAATAGCTTACTTTTAAAAAAGTTAACATTTTCCACCTGCAAACTCAAGTCTGCCCTAATAGAAGTGTTTTTGCTCATGTAGAGAACCCAGTGACAGCTTTTCTGAGAAAGATAAAGTGGTGTCTTTTTTACTTCAAAATGTGTTTCCCATTGAAATCTGTGAGATTAAATTTCCCTGAGGGAGGAAAATCTAGATTAATAAGTGAAAAGACTCATCATTTACAAACGTTGTGAATTTTCACATTTTACTGTAGGCTGTAGACACCTGACGTTATGGTGACGCATATGGCATCTTAGCTCAAGGTTGTTTGGTTTGGTTTTCCTGTCCAGGGGGGATTGCTCATCTTTTCTGACACTTTCTCTTTCTTCCTTCATAAACCACGCTCAGAATCTATAAACGAACAAATATAAAATTGCATGCTTGCTGAATACTGGATTTTAAAAGGGACATAACGCACCTGCCTCAAACTGTAATAAAACCTTTCTCAAAGAGAATGCTTTCTTTCTTCAAAGCTCTTGGGTAATCGTTTTGAACCGCAAACTCGTGAACAGGGACTACAGCCAATCACATAGTACCTAAGACAAGTGTGTATATATTTGGATGCCTTGTTTGGATTCTCACATTTTATCTCCTACATTTTGATGAGAAACTCGTTAGATTGTCGGCTAAGTGAAAGCTTCTAGCTCGGACTCCTACTGCCCGTGATACTGCGCAGTGAAGACCGGCTAGTACGCAGAGGCCCCCGGCTGTGTTCACGGCCACAGGTACCCAGGACACACAGGGACCCTGGCCCTCCCCTCTTCTAGATGTGGTCTAGCCACAAGACTAGGTTGTGTTGGGTAACTAAATACTCTAGGAATTCATAAAAAGCAGGGGACTGCCATGTTTAAAGTTTGCTTTAACTCGCCAAGAACGTTGGGAGCCCATTTTCAGGTGACTGGTTTGGTGTGTGATGGTGGGGGCAGCGAAAGCTAAGAAGCAGCTTCAACCTCAGCTTGGAGAGTGGACACAGGGTCCCTGGAGAGAGCCAGGAATGAGGTAGGAGGACAAGAAAATAAAGCCGTATGACATTGTTGCTTCCTACATTTACGCAGAACAACTGGGTCGTAGCTCTACTGAGCGCTCCCAGTAGTATTTGGAGGTAGGCAACTTTGTGTAAAAGTTCTTTTACATTAGTACGAAGCAAAATTCCCGAACTCCATCTCTGAATTCATTTCCCAGAGTGGATTTTGGAAGGGAAGACAAAGCACTGTTTTTTTATAACAGAAAACTAATGAGTTTTTGTAAAATGTTTAGATATAAATAGATGCAATGTAATTTAAAGATTTATTTTTATTTTGAGAGAGAGAGAGAGTCATCATGAGTAGGAGGGGCGTAGGGAGACGGAGAGAGAATCTCAAGCAGACACCACGCTGAGCGATGGAGCCCAATACAGGGCTCGACCTCAGGACCCCTGTGATCACCACCTGAGCCCAAATCAAGAGTCGGAGCTTAACCAACTGTGCCACCCAGGTGCCCCAATCCAATGTAATGTAAATGAATTCATTTGAAACTTCAAGAGAGCAGTAGTGTTGAGGGTACTACTGGGAAGAACACCAGTCTCCCATCCACAGGACTGGGTGCTGATGGTTTCAGAGCAAGAAGCTAGCTCTTGAAGGAGGCCAGTTTAACTAATGGCCTCTCAAATTAAAAAATAAAATTATATTAAAACCAAATTTTTTGAGCCAATCCTATTGAGGTATCCAAATTCTCTCTCTCTCTCTTTTTTAAGATTTTATTTATTTATTTGACAGAGAGAGAGAGACAGCCAGCGAGAGTGGGAACACAAGCAGGGGGAGTGGGAGAGGGCGAAGCAGGCTCCCAGTGGAGCAGGGAGCCCAATGCGGGGCTTGATCCCAGGACCCGGGGATCACGCCTTGAGCCGAAGGCGGACGCTTAACGACTCAGCCACCCAGGCACCCTGAGGTACTGAAATTCTAATACAAGTTCAGTATTTCAACAGATTTACAAGTGGGTTGTTATTAATAAAATAATGAATTTGGGTAAATATGTGGGTAATACATGAGAAATGTTAGTTTACTGCAGGCTTTTAGAAATATTGTTCTTTCTCTTACTCACCAGGCCATGGGTGACCCTAATAGTGGCAATACTTGGCTACAGGATATAGTCATTTTGGAAGGTTCAGGGCTCTCTAGTTATTCTCATATCCCCCGTAGCATTGGCATAAGCCTGACAAGGAGTGCAAGAGAACTCAGTGGAAATCATGTAATGACTTAGAATACAAGGCTTACTCCCAAACTAATCAGGCAAATTCAACTGGCTGCAAAGCTGATAAAAAGTAGCTTTCACCTCTGTATTCTGTATAGTTACATGCCATTAACACCTGCATGAGAAAGCCTATGGGTAAGGCCATTTATTCCTATAACGTAGCTATCTGTGATTTCCAATTTCTGTGGAATTGTCATTAACCATATTCTATCCTTTTGACTGTAGGAAAAAATACATATATATACGTACACATATATATACTACTATCAATTTTGTAAAGCTAACTACTGAAACTAATTAATTCTATATTTCTATTTTAGAAATTAAATATATGAGCATAAAGATTTATATTCCCAACACCTAGAATAGTTTTGTCATACTGGCTTCCATTTTTCTTTGTTTAATATAATCAATTATTGAAGTGCTCTGTGATCATTACAGAACATTCACATTCCAAGGCTATAATTTCTCAAGCTTTGTAAATGTTCTGTAATTTCGTGTTAATGTTAACTTTATTTTCCGTGGCTTTTAAGATAGCATGTGACTATATTCTAATGCCATTTTGAAATGAATTTATTATTCAACTTTTTATGATTTCTCCATCTCTAAAACATTTATTGTGATTTCTCCTTAAGTGAAAGAATTTCATTGTTAAGACATTTTGTTTTTCCAAGGGTTTCTAGAGTAACATTTCCTGAGCTATTTCCGACTTGGCTACACAGAGTATCTTCAAGTCACACGTATTCACAACTTACAGATATTGCCCCCAGACCAATATTTAAATCTAGACAATAAGTCCAGCCTAATGGTCTCCCTGGATGCATCAAGAATTTTTTCCTTGAACTTTAATCACTTAACTCAATATGTACGAGCATTTAGCATTTTATTTTAATTTTTAAATTTTTTATTTTTTTAAGATTTTATTTGTGTGAAAGAAAGAAAGAAAGAAAGAAAGAAAGAAAGAAAGAAAGAAAGAAAGAAGAAAGAAAAAGAAAGAAAGCATGAGTGGGGGAACAGAGGGAGAGGGAGAAGCGGGCTCCCCACTGAGCAGGGAGCCTGACATGGGGCTCAATCCTAGGACCCTGGGATCATGACCTGAGCCAAAGGGAGACAATTAACTGACTGAGCCACCCAGGTGTCCCTATGTTTTATTTTTTTAAAGATTTTATTTATTTTTTTGAGATCAATAGAGAGAGCACACGCGGGGCAGCAGAGGGAGAGGGAGAAGCAGACTTCACTCTGAGCAGGGAGCCCGATGCAGGGCTTGATCCCAGGGCTGAGCTGAAGGCAGATGCTTAACCAACTGAGCCACCCAGTTGCCCCGCCTTTAGCATTTTATATCAAAATACCATGGAGCATATTATTAACTGACTTATTGATTCAGTACTTCAGAATTTCTAGAGAAAATTAATATATCTTTAAGTATAATTCTGTTTCATTTGCTGAGATTCATAATTTAGGAATAACAATCACCTGAGGTCTTCCATATTTATTCACGTTCTAAGTTTGTTTCATATATTTTATTGTCTCAGATCTTTTCTCTAGGTTATTAATTTTATATTTCATAAGACAGTTCTGTTCCTTGATCTCACTCATTATTTGGCCTATCATCACGGTGTTTGAAATTTTATTTTATTTTTCTTGTTGGAAATCTCCCTTTGCATTTCATTTTGCTATTATCTTATCTAAGCTTGTTTTAATATAAATATTTTTGAGTTTCATATTTGGAAATAATTGTGAGCATTTTCCTTCCATTCTGAGTTAAGTTTTCTTCTTCTTCCTTTTTATTTTTATTTTTTTTTTCTGTATTAAGTTTTCTTCTAAGTGGTTGCCTCCTGTCCTCTACGATTCCTATTTTTGGAGCCCTACCTTTGCAAATTCAGCATTCTATCTTGTTCATGATGATCGAAGCTGGGCAGACCAGATCCCATTGGTTCTCTCGAGGTAGCATGCTGACTTCATGACTCTTCCCATCCAGTTGGGTAGTAGTTTATTTTCTCTCCAGAACTGCAGTGCACCTGTATGCACTCCGGGGGAGTGACTGGGGCACTGGAGATCAGGGAGCCCCCCGTGGTGGTCCCCTCTTCATGTAGGTCACTTGGCCTTAGTTTGGAGTTTGTTAAATGTCCTAGATTCAGGGGCGCCTGGGTGGCACAGTGGTTAAGCGTCTGCCTTCGGCTCAGGGCATGATCCCGGCATTATGGGATCGAGACCCATATCAGGCTCTTCCACTATGAGCCTGCTTCTTCCTCTCCCACTCCCCCTGCTTGTGTTCCCTCTCTCGCTGGCTGTCTCTATCTCTGTCAAATAAATAAATAAAATCTTTTTATAAAAAAATGTCCTAGATTCAGGTCAACACCACACATGGTGCTGTGTTTGTAAGTGAATGTGTGTGTGCCCATGGTTAATACCCTAATACTTCATATCATTTCTCCATTCTCCTTGGAGCAATGGAGTCTCAAATCAGAAAGAGGAGAGTAGTCTTGTCCACTCTCCTTATTTTCATTCATTTCCCCCCCCCAAATAGGAAAAGGTTAATTGTGAACCTTCAATTTGATTATTTCCAAGTCTGAGGTATTAGCAAGCACTGCAGGGATTAATAAATAAACTCAGAGTACAGCTCCGCAGCCCAAATGGGACACGCCCATGTTGTGTTATCTGCTCTTCTCCAGAATGTTTTTCTTTCCTTAGCCATACTTGAAAAAGTTATTATCATCGACATGAGGTTATGTCCCTTCTCTGGTTCAGCTGCTGTAGGTGATATTTTTTTTCTCATTAACCTTATCTCACTTCAGAGACATTCTTCATAAATAGCCCAGCACAGAGAAGGAACCATAAACCTCGTCTTAAGGATTAATAATACATACTCTGAAATAAGGCAAGGCTCAGTAAAAGCAAACTAGTCTGCAGAGATAGATTTATGCCTAATAGAATCCCTTTTTTGTACAATCATGAAAGCTCATTGAAGAAAGCTTTCAAACTTCAATATTCCCAATATTCTTTAAGATGAAAATTGCTATTTCAGTAGGGGTGAAGTCTTATGCCTCTGTCTCAAATGGGTTCTGTAAACCCGGAGAGTCTCACTATGATGATAGATGTTATTGACTGGTGGCTAAAAAGAATGGAAACTTTGGCCGAAATAAGCAGCCCTACAGGGGTTTTGTGACAGTAGTTAGCAGCAAAGCACACAAGAAAGCCGAGTCATGAGGCAGAGCAGAATCTTCACAGGGGATCCACTTGCAGTATACACTTCAATACGCAAGGCATAAATCATGAACTACAAGGCACAAGTTTACATTCATGGATCCATCTACTGGGATTGCTCGTCATGACCAACAGGAATGGAAGGTGTGTTACCCGGGACAATGATTAGCATAAAAACACGTCCCACATGGGTACTTAGCTCATCTCCTGAAGGGAGGAAGAACAAGTTACACCTTGGCTCACCAACCAACCAAGGCACAGTCACTCGCTGAAGCTTTGAAGGGAAACATGGAAGACTATTCCCCAAGAGACAACATAATGACGTATAAGGAAAATCTGTGCTCTGGACAATATTCCTAAAATACTTAGTGTTTTAGGAGGCTAAGTGTTTTAGAAGGCAGAGGGATCTCAGGGCTCTGGGATCTTGGCTGGTAACCACTGCACTCAATGTTTCCAGTTTTTCATGGAAGATTAGTATACATAGTACTTCATCAACGGATTTTGTAGTTTGAGCTGTTTAAGGAGTATTTACCATTCCCAACTCCAATGGCTGGGGAATCTCCAACATTTCACATTGAGGATACTCAGTAATCTGAGCTGAGTCTTCAAATTAGAACATAATACGATAACGTGAGTAAGTTTTCTACTTGTTCTTTCATTCAACATTAGTCATAGCACTTAAAACCAGAAACAATGGACCACGAAGACCGTGGGCTCTGGAGGTTGATGTACTGGATTCAAACTCTGGCCCTGCTCTATCCTCAGCAAGCCCGTGGCCGTATCTGCTCTTAGCTCCCTGCTCTGTAGGTGATTTAGCGTAACAGCCTGAGCCATGTCCAGTCCATAATAAACACTCAAATATATCCACTTTTCTGTGTCCCATGTGACCGGACCCATTCTAAGCAACAGGGTTATAATAACAAAAGGACAGTCTTTGTCCCCATGAAATGTGATTCTAGTGGATTAGAAAGACCACAAACAACCTTAAAAAGTAAACACAATAATTATGATTGCAAAAAAAAAAAAAAAAAAGGAAACATAAAAAAAAAAAAATCCAGGCAATGTGAAGCCACTTGGATGTGGGAGAAGGGGGTATGAGGGTCTTGCCTTGGACTGGTTCTTTGGAAGACCTCTCTTCAAAGGCAGCATTCGAGGCCTGACAACTGAATGGTAGGCCAGTGTCCCCTGGGTAGAGCCACAAGGGAAGGGGCTCCCAGGCAGTAGGAACTCGAGCAGCCGAGCCACACAGCAGGACAGTAACGTGCTGCGTGCGCCTGGAACAGAACATCAATGGAGGCAAAGTGAACAAACGTCAGCACGTCACACAGTGGCCAATTGATATGGACTTGCAATTTTCCTAGGAGGGAATTTGTAATTCTTTCTGAATATGATCGGAAGCCCTGGGAGGCTTGAAAACTGGAGAATGTTGTAATTTGATGATGATTTTTCAGGGTCATTCTGAGTACTGCAGGAAGGGGAGACTGCCAGGGAGGCAGGACCATTCCCAGTCAGGGGTTCGAGAGAACCAACCAGAGCCACAGCAGTGAGAAGGCAGAAGGATGGGTAATTCAGGACCTAATGGATGGGACAGGCAGCCCATGGGTTAGAAGTGGATGAGTTAGGAAAGATGAATCAAGTGTGGAATCTGAGCAACTCCACCGATTCGAGTACTTAAGATGGGGAAGCACGAACTCTACACGGGACATGCTAACCGTGACGTCCTTCTCTGACATGCAAGGAGAGACGTCAGGTTTGCAGTGGTCTGTGCGGGACGAGGGCTCCAGAGCAAGTCTGAGCTATAGAAAGAATGTGTGAGTCACCAGCATCTGACGGATTTAAACAATGGCACGAAGAAAGCAAACAGATGGGCAGGAGAAGATGGAATAGAGAACAGAGGCCCCAGGCAGTTTTGGAAGAAGGAAAAGAGCCATCAAGTGAGAGGGGAAAAGACACACAGAGGGAGGTGGGTGGGGTTGGAGCACACACACTCCAGGAGGGTGTTACGTGGCAGAATGCAAGAGAGTTAAGCATCTTGGGAAGGTGATCTGCCACGTCAAAAACCCATTAAGATGAAGACGGGGAAGTAACCATTGAATGCGACTCTACGGAGGTCAGTTGAAATGCTGGTAAGAGCTGTCTGGACTCAAGAAAGCACGTGCCTCTGCTGTTCTCAGATGTTATCTTAACATTGAGGAGTCACGTGACATACCACATGCCTAAATTGCAGTTCTCATTTCATCTACTTTTTATCTTCATCAAGTTATGAATTGCTACAAATGTCACAAGTATTACCGTATTTGTCCTCATCTAAGTGGGCCCAAATCTTGCACGTGCGCTAGCCTTCAAGTGCTGTTACTTCTGCCATTAACATCTAAAGTGACCTTGTTTCTATTTAGAGTACATTTTTGTTTGTGTTCTCATAAACTCAACTCGCTAGATTAAAATAGCTTCATTTGATCCTTACCCTCCACGCATAGTCTTGCACTTGATCTATTTCGCACGCGGGTAGATTGCTTAAATTCACATATTGTGACCTGCTTGTCCTCACTGGCATAGAATTGAATTTATGCTATCAATTATAAATCTCCGTATAGGATACCCTGTTATCTATCAGTCCATCCATAGACAGCCTTACTTTTTGTCCCTTCGTCTGCATCTTAATTTTATTATTCTTTCTACAGGGAGAGCAACTTGAATATATTTAATCCTAACATACTTTACATAAACTATATACTTATAAACAACTAGTGTTCCTATAAAAAGCTCATGTAAGAACCCTTCATAAAAAAAATGAATATAAATCTAATTTATTATCTCTATGCACTGAATTTTTGTCCCCTCACCCAAATTCCTGTTTAACCCTAACTTTCAATGTGACCATTGGTTTTCATTAAGTAATTAACATTAAATGAGGTCATAATGGTGGGATCCTAACCCAATAGGGTAGGTGGCCTTATGAGAAGAGGAAGAAAGAGCGTTCCTTCTTTACACTCGTACATGGAAGAAAGGCCACGTGATCAAACAGCAAGTCGGCTACCATCCACAAGCCAGGAAGAGAGCTCCCATCAGAACTTGACCCCACTGGAACCTTGATCTCGGACTTCCAACCTGAACAGTAAGAAAGTAAATGTCTGTCATGTAGAGCCTCCCAATTGAGGGTATTTTTTAGGTCAACCCAAACAGACTAAGATATGATGCATATGTAACTGGTGAGAAAATTGTGTTGTTTTTGCTGTTTATTACATAAATGTATAATCACATACATTTTTTCATTCTAAATTTGCTTCTGAGATAAACCTATATGGATATGTAGATAACATATTACTTTGGACTGTTCCATGATATCTCAAGATATTTGTATACCAGAATTTATTCGTTCGTTATTTTGGTAGACCTGGACCTTTCCATTTTTCACTATTATAGACAATGATGAAATTAGCATCTTTAGAAGTCCTTTTGAACTTGCATGAGATTTCTATGGGGAAGGGTACCCAGCTTTGAGTGGGGAGTCATGCTGCTGTAGACCAGATATTATTTATGACTCCCTTTCATTCTACTATGCACATGGATTATTCACTGAGAGCCCCTCCTGAATATGTACTTTGGTGATGGAATCATTGGATTCTGAGTTAAACATATACCCCAGTTTATTACATGCTTGAATTTTTCTTCAAAAGTGCTGCATTGTTTCAGGCTCCCACTAAGACTTTTTTTTTCATACTCCCCAAAATTTTGTATCTAACTTTTTAAAACTTCAGCCATTGGGAGACGTAAAGAGGTATTTTAATTTTCAATATATTATCTTATTACTAATAAACATATAAAAAGGTGCTTATACTTATCAAGTAAACCAGAGTTTTAAAAACCATGCATTGTCTTTTCAGATTCATTGACAATTTATCTACTGGATCGTGTTGCTTTATCCATGTTGATTTTAGGAGTTAGTAGGACATTTTATATAACAGTTATTGGTCAATTATATAACAAATACGAATCCTTGGTTGATCACTTGCCTCTTTTTTCTTCAAACATAAATGTCATTTTTTCAATTATAATGTAGCTGAATCTATAAATATTTCCATTTTAGATACTTCTCCTCGATACCATTATTGAGTAACATGTGACATAAGGATGAGATGAAAAGAGGCAAATGCTGTCATTATCTGCAGGGGACACTTAACTATACATATGAAACTCAGAGGAATCAATGGCAGGGTTAATGATAAAATGTGAGTACAAAGTGACTGTAAAGATCAAAAATCTAAGGAGAGGAATAAAATGTAATTAGAAAAGACAAAAAGATACTATTTGCACAAACGTTACATTATCACATAGCCAGGAATTACCCTTGGTATATTGGCTCCTCAGAGAGTTAAGTTTTAATTCAACTAGTGAAACAGAAGAGTAAATAAAACGGTCAGCGACAAACATCAAGATATCCATCCTTCCCAAACCAAACAAGAAAATTTAATGTGACTCTGGATGAGTCACATTTGGGGATGGGGGATTGAGCAGTTTTCAAAATTTATGACAGTACATATCTCTCAATATTTATAAACCGATTCTGAAAAAGAAAAAGAAGATGTATCCTTCTCTATTGAAAATATTATGAAGCTAGGGGCGCCTGGGTGGCGCAGTTGTTAAGCGTCTGCCTTCGGCTCAGGGCGTGATTCCAGCGTTATGGGATCGAGCCCCACATCAGGCTCTTCCGCTGGGAGCCTGCTTCTTCCTCTCCCACTCCCCCTGCTTGTGTTCCCTCTCTTGCTGGCTGTCTCTATCTCTGTCAAATAAATAAATAAAATCTTAAAAAAAAAAAAGAAAGAAAATATTATGAAGCTAGTATCTGGCATCCCCAAAGATGTAGGTAAACAGGCCAAGAGGAGAAGCCTAGATTGTGAACCACAGCCGTCTGGAGTCTAGTCACCACAAACCAAGATCACCAGGCCGGGAAAACTTGCTCATCATGTGAAGAAAATAAAATTAGATGAATCCCTCAATTTAAAACTGTTAGAAAAACCATCAGAGAGAATATGTTGTAGGAACATAAACGGCAGAGCTGTGGAACACTTGTGAAAAATTATAGGACAGTATTTGTAGGAAACCTTCCCCATCCGAATGTGATAAACAAGTTGCAAATCTCAGAACATAGAGAAATTGGCTGATAGTAAAAATGTCATTTATCTTGTCACTTCACTGAGAATAAGGCTTTAAAGGTATCATATTTCCTACCAGATTAAGTAAAAAAAAAAAATTAGCCTATTTCTACTGAATGGACTAACATACTAACATCAAAACAAGCCATCAAGTCTACTCTGCCCCCTTGACCTGGTGTGGGGTCGGTCCACAGAGACCTCTAGACACTCTGTGCTCCCCCGGCACTTACCACATCTCATGGACCTTAACAAGTGCTCACTCCCATCAGACAGTGCTTCTCAACCACCATTTGACCTCCCAGGGGACATGTGGCAAACTCTAAAGACATGTTTTTCATCACAAGTAGGAGAGAGCATTGTAGGTGTTGGCCAGGGATGATGTTGAAATTCCAACAGTACACAGGACACAATCCACCCCCACAGAGAATTACCTTGTCCCAAATAACACTAGTGTTGAGTTTGAATAATGCCATATGGACTGAACTAAGAGCTCCTTCCGGGCACAGATGGTGGCCTTGATATTTTTATACCCAGCAGTGAACACAACACACTTGAAACCCAACTACATTTTATTGAATAAAGTACTAAATTCATTAGATTACTACTGCCAATGAATCAAGTGTTTTCCCCTGATCCTTTTACGTCCTTCACAGACCTGCTATTATGATCATTTATGTAAACTTCATCAGATCGATTGCACTGAAGTTTATTTCTACCTCTCACTTATCAAGTCCGATTGAGATTATCACACTATGAAGCTATTAATATGATTATTCTAACAAATGACAAGGGAACTAATCTGAAATCAACGCAATTGAAGGATGCAACCTTGAGACAATAATCCCACAATCAAACAACACTTTAACAACATTAAAGACACTTCGCAAAATAGCAGAAACCAAGACATTCTTAAGGGAAGAGCTTTTAACTCTTCCTCAGATTTACTGATGCACAAAGACTTTCTCATAACTCCCTTATCAAAAATTATTCTTCAGAACTTCACCTACCTTCAATAGAAGAGATATAGAAGTAGATATTAAAAGTGACTTTTCTCCTTGAGATAGCTTATACAGCAAGGTATCTATTCTTGTATAAGGATGATTTGTTTCAAGATTTATACCTTTGAAATACAAAATGTGAAGTAGAAATGCATTTTTACATCTAGAATCTCCAGTAATATTTGTAAACAGAAGTGTCTTTCCTACAAGCTTTGGTCTTGCTGTACAGTAAGGGGGGACAGCTTTTTTAATGACCTAAAAGCAGTCTTCGTGGCTCAAATACATAATGATCAGTGTCACTGGGATAAAGATAAGGACTTCAAGGCTGCTAGTTAGGCATCAACTCTTACTATTTTCGAGTGCACAGGGTCTTTGCAGCATGAGCTCATTTAGAGACCAACCAGCATTTTATACTCTCCTGAACCTCTGAGCACTTAATTTTACCACTACAGATGCCAGTCTCCTGTCTATGAAATGAAGGTGACAGATCATGAGTCAGTTTTATTGGTGGGGATGGAGATGAGAATCACAATGGTGCATCTAATTCCCTTGAAATACCAATTGTCTGTAGAAGCTCTCTTTCTTGCTCGTTTTTCAAGGTGCACGCCTTGAGGATAGGTGTTAGAGATTCCAAGAAAGTTTGCTCAGGCCATTTAACAGGGATGATCTATAGGGCCAGGTTGATGGATGGGAAGGTCATTCTAGCAAATTTAGCTTCTGGGGACTTTACTCAGCAAACTGCTGGTAGTTCAGCTGTCTCATACAAAGGAGATTTATGGCGCAGGTGGGAAAAGGTGAAGAGGATCTCTGGGTAGACAAGAAAAGACTTAGAGAGCACATGGGGTAGGGGATGGGGTGAAGGGTTATTCAGAGAGAACAGTTTCAAGCACACAGCCTGGGGTCCATCACAGACCACAAACTACTCCAGTTCTACTTGTGAGTGAGATGAGGCCCCGCACATCGCTGAACACCAGGGGTTAGATTTTAGGCTGTTTTATAGAGGAAAATGTGTTTATGAAAAGCTCTATAGGTCAAATTCCACACCCTATTTATCCAGAAAGTCTAGTCATAGTATTAGTAAAGATAGTGATTGACACATCTTACAGTGAATTTTTTTAATTGGAGACACAAGGCGAAGTGAATCCTTTCTCACTGACTTGTGGGGAATTGGAAGACAGAACAAGAGAGTTCATGTCACTGCCCTGGGGAAGGAGAAGGCCAGCGTCGCCCACTAATGAGGCCTCGATTCTTGTGTGAGCCATAAAGGGGGAAATGCACGTCCAGCATCGGAGCCTGAACACAGCAGCCTCCTCTAGAGAGCCAGGCAACCCCACACCAGGACAGTCAGCCTGAACTGCCAGTCAGCGTGCACGCCGTGTAGCGTCAGGAGCGAAGCCTGTCTGCAATCTTGAGAGGAGACCATCACTCACCTTGAAGACTGTGAACAAGGGAAAATCAAGTATCTTTCAGGTTGCTATCTCTCTACCAAGTAACCCCCTGCTCAAAAGGTCATTTCAAAATAAGTAAGCCAGTGGACAGTTGGAATGATGTTGGCCTCACCCACACTGATCCACTGTCTCCCATGTAGGCAGTGCACTTATGTTGCACCTGGGGCACATCCACACCCAGTCCTTGGGGAAAGCCACCGGCCCTCTGGTCTTGTCCGTCTTTCCTCTCACCTGCTACCCGTCCAATATCTAGGACCACTTCTTTATTTTTGTTTGTTTGTTTGTTTCAAGTTTTTATTTAAATTCTAGTCAGTTAACATGTAGTGTAATATTGGTTTCAGGGGTAGAATTTAGTGATTCGTCCCTTACATACAACATCCAGCACTCATCACACGTGTCCTCCTTAACAGTCATCACCCATTTGGCCCAACCCCGCTTGCCTCCCCTCCAGCAGCCCTCAGTTTGTTCTCTATAGTTAAGAGTCTCTTATGGTTTGCCTCCTTCTCTTTTTGTTTCCTTGCCCTATGTTCATCTGTTTTGTTTCTTAAATTCCACATATAAGTGAAATTATATTGTATTTGTCTTTCTCTGACCAACTTATTTGGCTTAGCATAATACACTCTAGCTCCATCCACATCATTGCGAATGGCAATGAGTAATATTTCATTGTAAATATACCACATCTTCTTCATCCACTCATCATTGGACTAGGACCACTTCTTTAAAACCCCAAATGTGTGAGCTGTTTCAGGTGAAAGTCTATATATTATGGTTGGCAAAGTTAACCTTGTAGAGGATAGAATCCCTAATTTCACCTAGTTCAATCTTCATGGGTAAAAACAAATTTGAGAAAATAAAAAAAGAACCCACATATCTGCTTCTCCTTCCCTATGACCCCCTTAATGCAGGTGAGAGACAGATACAGCCGCTGACCCCCAGGTCAAGAATGAAAGTTAGTGTCTGCACAGGTGGGGACAGAAGGGTCTGGGAGGGCATCCAGGCACACAGAGTGTGACTTCTCCTGCCTGAATGGAATTGTGGATTTACAGAGAAACAGAGATGTCTGGAGAAGATAAGTGTCAGATCTGAATGTACTTTGGGGATCTACTGTCCAGTTCCAGCCACCTAGAGGACAATAGAGAACCTGCTTTATGGGAAGAGAACCCATGATTTACTTTCCAATGAGTGGTCCAGGGAAGAAGACACACCTCAGACAATTTCACTTGAAGCTACAGAGGAGCATAAAACAGCTTCCTGAAATTCCCAAGGGTCTCAGAAAGGCTATCACATTAGCAGAGAAACAAAAACAATGTACTGCCCCTCACTGCTGAGATGACGAGCGGCGTGTGAAGGATGCTATTTGGAAGGAAGGTACGTGTAGCTTGAGGAACTGTGATCCTGGAGCCTGGCAGGTGCGAAGGCCGTGCTTGAGGCAGCACCAACGGGACGAATCACCAAGCAAGAGGCTAGCCGAGGCCAAAATGGGCATGACCGGCATGGGCTCCCAACACCCCCTCTGCCTGATCTCAGGTCCAGCCCTTCCTCCCAGCTCCACTTCCCTTGAAGAGACGACACAGAAAACACCAGGGCTGTTACTATGAGTCCTCCCCATCCCCAGCAGTGCCCCAACCTTAATGTGAACAGTGGTCACTTGAGGACCTCATGCAACGCAGAGTCTGACTCTGTCATCAGAGAAACCCTAAAAACAATGTTGTTTCTATAAATTATAAAGCAAAGCCACTGGGGTACCCTAGGCTTAGGAATAAAAACATTAACAGATGTGCCAAAAATGAAACGGATCGCCCGTAGTCTCAGTATAGCAAAACAATTTTGGCTGAATAAGAAGCCAAGCGTCATGGTGGCCAAACTCCTTCTCTACTTGGAGCCCACACTTCCGTATAGGGCGGAGGGCCATCCACACCCCTCTGCCGTCACACTTCACACTTACCTGAAGCCCACCTAACCACCTGATCACTTCCAGATGCAGCAGCTCTGAAGAGACCTAATCCTCTCCTTTTGAAACTCGTCCCACCCGAAGCAGGCTGTACGATAATGAGGCGCCCATTCTACCCCCACACGACTCACCTGCATGCATAAACAGCATCCTTTACTGATGGGAAAATCCACGGAAAATGTTCAAGACCTGACCCCCATCTCAGCAAGAATGAGATCATGGCGGTCCTGAAACTCGGAGCCCAGAAGCTTCATTTCTACACCACGCCAGCTAGTTTCTTTATTCCCTGAACCATATGCTCACTTCTTAGCTGATATACCGTGTGAGTGGTTGTCAAGAGCTAAGAATTGCTAAATTTGTGTATTTTTGCTTTTCTCCTAGCTCAAAATTAGAAACATATGTTCATCACCTCTGCCCATGAATAGTTCAGCATGAACTGTTTTTCTCATTTTATTCAGAGTAAATCAGTCAAACAGTTATCACTTCAAAGTTGACCTGCCAAAAAATGCGACACGCACAACTTATTTTATTAATTGTGTTTCTTTGCAAACAAGCAAAGGAACTCAATTAAGTGAAATACGGCCGTGCGTCTTAGTGCCTTAATTAGGGCTGCCTTCAGGTAGGAGATGCTAATGGCGTCATTAAACTGCAGAAGCCACATGAAGAGCCTTCGAGACCCAGAGTTCATGTCTGAAGTAGGGACTGATAATGGGATCTGGGACTTTTCATCTCTAGAGCTCTGTCTTTAATGGGGCCATGACTGCAGCTGAGAATAATTGCCATCCGAAGACAGCTCCTGGCATGGTCCGGGGGCGGGGGCAGAGGAGCTGATGCAAAAATCATTCCTGGGTCAGCACAGTGGGCATGGAGCGTTGGGCATTGAGCGTGATGGGGAAGCAGGTGCTTCTCTGCAGGGGCAGCGTTCCTGAGCACTGAAGGTTATCAGAAGCTCGGAGGTCACTTGGGGGCATTTAGGAAGGCAGATGGCCACACCCTGGCCCAAAAGTGATGTTATGCATACAGTAGTCTTTACAAAAGCTGGGACTCAGCTGTCAACAGAGTTAGACAGTAGTTATCACTGTTTAGGAGTTGAGAAGAAAATGAAGAAGATAGGCCAAATTCGCCCATTATAAGCCAAGATCAATTTCAGGCACACTCTCTCTCTGTCAGCCACGTGAGGTCACAGTGAGAAGACGGCCATCTGTGAACCAGGAAGAGACAGATACCAGATCTGCCAGTACCTGGGCATGGGACCTCAGAGTCTACAACTGTGAGAAATCACCGTTTATTTTTTAAGTCACCCAGTCCATGATATTTCGCTAGAGCAGCCCAAACTAAGACAGTGTGTGAATCTACAATCATCTCAGTAGTTGAAGGAAAGGAGAGGGATCCTTTTTCTGGTTTAGGTTCACTACACTCCCCTTCCCCCAACACACCCCCACCCACAGGAGTCCCCAGGTGATGGGGAAACAAAGGCAAGAGAAATGCAGCTTAAATTCAATCTCCCCACAGCTTGCAGTCCACTGATAGATCCCGGAGCATGCAGAGTGTGGTCTTCCTCAAGGAACTCATGGCTGCCCTAATGCCTTAATGTTTGTGCTTTAGTAAAGACTGAAAGTAACCTTGTCTCAGCAGCAGCTAGCCCCTCAAGGTCCTGGAAGCCTTGCTTCCAAATTCCTTAGACACTTGTGCTATCCCTAAGCCCCACTAACTAAAAAGTCTAGAATCAGTCACTCCTCAAATCCCAGTGCAGCTCTTGCTGCCCACAGCTCCTGCCCCCGTGCTACAATAATAAAGGCACCTTTTTTTGCACCAAAAATGTCTCAAGAATTCTTTCTTAGCTGTTCGCTTTCGAATCCAAAACTTTTAAATTTCATCACCAGGCACATTTGTGGATCCCTAGATTTATGCACAGGTTAAGATCCAATCCCCGTTCCACAAGCCATGATTGCAAAGCACAAGAGCATCAATTACAGCGCCGTGAGATGTCAATTTAGGAATATTTGATACGATCTACTTTAATTAATATTATCATAGTGTGCAAACTTCTCCAAGAAAAGGTCATTTTGACTAAAAACCCTATAAAGTGAGACTGATAATTCTTACTTTACAGTTGAGAGAACAATACTAGAAAAGTCACAGGGCTGCCCAAAGCGGCACTGTGGGGAAAGGGAGTCTAGGACTACCTGGGTCTTTCGTCTCCTGCTTCCCTGCTCCTTCCACCAGCAGAGTGGCCCATCACACAGCCATATGTTACTTTAAGTGTGTGCTGTGCACGTATTCTCAATCAAGAAGGAGCTGCGGTAAAGTTGGCCAGGTCGGGAACTGAGATGGAAAGAGACCTGGAGTCCTTTGATTTCCTGGAGCTTCTGCCATTGACACACCATGATCAATTACTTTATCTCTTCACTTTGATACTGTCTTGCGTTGTACTCTATACAGAGGGTTGTTTCTTAGAAAAATCTACAAAGCCAATGACAAATCTCTCTGCAGTGCTCATATGTTGTTTAAATTATTTTCTCTCCTCCTTCACATTTCTCCTGATCACTCAGGGTTATTGGAAACATATGCAGGACTTTAAGTCTGACTGCTTCTCTGTGGTCCTAACTGAAAGAATCTCAAATATACTGATTAATAGATAAGCATAATTCAGGGATGGCTGGGTGGCTCTGTCAGTTAAGCGTCTGACTCTTGGTTTTGGCTCAGGTCATGACCTCAGGCTTGTGAGATCAAGCCCCGTGTCCAGCTCCTTGCTGGGCATGGCGCCTGCTTCTGATTCTCTCCCTCCCTTTCCCTTTGCCCCTCCCCGCTGCTCTCTCTCTCTCAAATAAATCATCTTTTTTAAAAATTAAAAAAAAATAAAAATAAAAAATAAGCATAATCGAAAATTACATGCAAGGCATCTTGGCAAGCATTGGAAAGAAAGTAACAATATCAGTGCTGGAAGGAGTGTCAGTTTAGAAGTATTTCCCCTCCATTTTATTTCATATGCTATGCCTTGATTAACAATGTTTATCGTGTGGTTAAATAAAAGAATGAAATGGACTAAAATAAGTAAATGATTGTGTTCTCCTTTTTGGCTTCAATTTATAGAAAATCTTCACTAAAATAACTGTATTTGTTATTTTAGGCATAAAGCAAAATTTCCAGCAGGAAGCTTAACAATGAAACATACACGCATGTGAGGATAAACATCGAGTCCATTTCCACTCTTTTCAGGTTAACCTGGGGTAAATTAATTAAGCCAGAGTCCTGCTGGGCAAAGTCCTTCCCTCATTACTCTGTTTTTGCCCTCTCCTCTTCCTATTGTCACAGAAAGACCTCAGGACCGAAAATAGATACTAATTATTTTCCACCTTTACCCCCACTGTTCAAAGCAGTGTGTGATGTGTTGACTGTGACATTAACACAGAGCTCATTAAAGCTGCACAGACTGAATGAACTCACAAGAGTAAAGATTTTGTGCTCAGGGTTAAAGCTGAATAAATAACCTTATCTCCACAAAATAAGAATTTCAGGGCCAATATCAGTGTTAGCATTAATATTAATATTGGTGAAGTCTAATGACAAAGTGTAAAAACAGTACTCTACCACGAATAAGCAACATGAGCAAATAAACATATCAAATAGTAAATGAACATAAGCCTCTGTCATATCATGAAGAAAGTACAAAAAGGCAGCTTTTAAAATATTGCTGCTAATAGTAGGAAGAATGGTATTAGAAAAGAAAGCCACAGGTCACTTTCTTCATTGAATGTAATTACAAAAATTCTAAACAAAATATTAACAAATGACGTCAGCAAGTTGAAACACACAAGAAGCAAAATGCACATGACCAATTATGGTTTATCTTGGGAATTCAAGTTTGGTTTATCAATTAAAAAACTAGTCCACGCAGACACAAGCACACATACGTGCGTGCCCCCATGTGGACAGACAGACGCACACTCATACAGCTATACACCCACCATCATTCTCCTGTAGTCAGTTAGTCTCCTTATGGTCAATTAGTTGTTTTTAAACCAAGATTAATACAAATAAGAAAAATGGTATGGGTTATTATGGGACTATCTCCACAACCTATTAATAACTGAAGAAATACAAATTATAGAACAATACAGTTAGCAGGGGCCCATGGGTGTCTCAGTGGGCTAAGCGTCTGCCTTTGGCTCAGGTCATGATCTCGGGGCCCTGGGAATAGACCCCCGCATCGGGCTCCCTGCTCAGGGGGGAGCCTGCTTCTCCCTTTCCCTCTGTTCCTCCCCCTACTTGTGCTCTCTCTCAAATAAATAAACACAGCTTAAAAAAAAATACAGGTAGCAAAATGTCTTGTTTAGAGAAATACATACAAAGCAAAATTATTATATATATAACCATTTGTATATATAAATGTTTACATGTATATACTTAAGTGTACATATGTAAATTTGTATATATGCATATGTATCTATAATTTCCAAACAGAAAACTGGAAAAGTTCAATTACAGAAACCACACTTTAGCAGGGTTACCTTTGAAGAGTCTGGCGCTGAGAGGAGCTGACCCAAATGGAGGCAGGGTAGAGTAACCATTCTCTAGGAGATGAAAGTCATGGTGTTCCCCCCACAGTCCCTCACCCCACGTTTCGATGAGTAGAAAGGTACACAAGAGAAGTTTTGTGACTATGTTGCTTTTTCCCAGGTGAGTATGTTTTAAGATTTGATGCTGAGAAGTAACGAAGTGTCAAGAGTGAAGCACATTGATCACTTCAGTAAATACTGACAAGTTGTCCTTCCAAGACTGGAATGATCCATCATCAGTGAAAAGACAGTGACTGTGCCCTACATTGCCCACAAAATTAGATGGTGCCATTCTTCTATTTTCCAGTCTTGAAAATCTTGTAAGAGAAAAATTATGTCCTAATGTGATTTTCATACATCCTGGGGTTTCCTCTCCTCTGAATTCCCTGTCTCTAACCTTGGTGCCCTGGTCTATTGGATTTTAATGTTTTCTGAATATTTATAGATTTTTAAATATGATCTAAATATTGATCCTTCATTGTTATACATGCAGCAAATACTTCTTAAGTGTTTAGCATATATTTTAATTTTACAATGACTTTGTCATATTTTTATGATGTCAGAGTTACCATGATTTCTGTTATGGTTTTTGCCATAAAGGGAAAAACTCTCATTTCATGATTTGGTGGCAAGGTTATTTCTTTTTTTGGGGGGGATTTCTCTCTCTTTTCTTTTTTTTATTATGTTATGTTAGTCACCATACAGTAAATCATTAGTTTTTGATGTAATGTTCCATGATTCATTGTTTGCGTATAACATCCAGAGCTCCATGCAATACGTGCCCTCCTTACTACCCATCACCGGCCTATCCCAATCCCCCACCCCCTCCCCTCTGAAACCCTCAGTTTGTTTCCCAGCAAGGTTATTTCTGATCCCAACGAAAAAATACATTTTTAAAAGATGTCCCTATAATGCATTTACAGCTTTGTTTTGTGTTTAGCATTTAGAAGTTTCTGAAATTTATTTTTGTGATTCCCTATATTCATCACTGATTTGAAACGCCACCTTTATGATAAATTGTTTCATATATATATGGTCTCTTAATATTATCTATTGTGTCTCAGTGACTCAACATTTCTATATCTATATGATATTGTTCTAATTACTCTGGATTTATAACATGCCTTCCTTCTTGATAAGGCAAGTTCCCTTACTGTTCTACATGTCTTTGGTTATTCTTGGGGATCTTTTTTCAGATGAATTTATAACTAAATTATCAAGATAAATAAAAGTGCTCCTGGGAAATTTTTCATCAAAATTAGCTGATTGGATGTTGTAATGAGCACAGGATTGCTCTTTTCCGCTCTGGAGTCTGCCCGAATGGAAAGACTACTCGCTGTGTGTTCAGGGAACAGACAACTTTTACATAATTTGTGTTTGTCTTTTGTTTAAAGAGCTCTCGACATACCC
The DNA here is from genome assembly GCF_017311325.1 of Ursus maritimus. Taxonomy (NCBI): domain Eukaryota; kingdom Metazoa; phylum Chordata; class Mammalia; order Carnivora; family Ursidae; genus Ursus; species Ursus maritimus. The sequence continues at coordinate 56,827,904 of NW_024423897.1, forward strand.
TGCTGGGATTCCTTTTAGATATTGTGTAAGCTTTTTTGGTAGTTATAGTTTGCAGAATTGTTTCCTTCTTATAATACCTAACTGGCTATTCCTTTAATAAGACAGTGCTGTCCCTTCCACTCCTAATTCATGCTGAGCCCCGCAAGTTGAGTCTTAGTGGGTGAATTATCAAACTCACAGCTGTAAGTCACAGGGACTTGATGACACTAGGACCTCCTGAGAAGTGTACAAAAACCCTCTTTCATTGTCCTCCTGAAATACAGGAGGCTGAGTTCACGCAGATCTGGTTACAACCAATCCTGGACTGAAGGGACACAGTTTGGGCACCAAAGATGCTTAACTTCTCCGGGGAGTGAACTTCAAAAACTCTATTGTCTGGCCATACATACACACCTGCCTAAAAGAATATCACTTAGTTTTGTGACCACTTAGTGTCCTAACATTACGGGGCTAACATACTATTTGTAGTTTTCCTATATTTGCCTTTTTCTTTCCTTGATCTTGTTACAAAATTTAATTCACACTATTGCTCGTAGCTGTAGTAAGCTCCTTTTCAGAACTGCTGAATATTACGTCGTGAATCTGTTATCCCATTGCCTTCTGAATTGTTCGCTCTTATGAACGACCTCTTGAATATTCTTAACTCCTGAGCTGAAGTTTATATATGGATGTAATTACTGGGCCATAGAGTATGCAAAATTTCAACCTTACTGAAGACTGTCAAAATGTATTTAAAATACATTTTAAACATCTTTGTACCAAATTACCTTCACAATAGCTATCAAACAGAGATTACATTACAGCAAATTATCCCCAACATTAGAGATTTTTAGACTTCCTCAAAGTACTTAACAAAATTATTTTTGAAATATTAAATACTTAATGCTCAATATTTTAAACAGTCAGCCCAAGTTTCAAAATATTCTATATTTTTCCTGTTTTGATCCTTACGTAGAAATTTCTTCTTTGAATTTCATTACTATGTAATCTCAGATTGAAACACAGTAACATCGAGATCTTGAATTTGTTCTTTTAATCACAGTCACCTTTTGAAAATATCAACAGGAATTCCACAAAATGTTATATTTGATAGAAAATTGTGTACTCGGTTTCTTTGAGAAAATTTATACTTGTGCTCCCCTGTAGCCTCAAAATGCTAGTGGAATTTGATATAAAACAGCAAATTTTGGGACATATGACCATATTATTACTCATATCACTGAAGTATCTGGAAATAAATGTCACGCTTTAACAGCTGGGGCTTACAAGGCAATGTCCGTCACTTTTTCAGAGACAGCTTGAACTCATTTCACTTTTCACAACTTTAACGTGTACTACCATTCTGACCATGTCCTGTAGAAAACATTCTTAATTTTGCCCAAATAGATACAAAAATAATGAAATACGTAAGAGTTTGTGCTGGCATTGTATTTGTGTGAAGTGTTTTTATAAAAGCAATCCTTGCTTGCTTTCATTTGCCTGCACGAGACAATTACAGTAAAACAAGCAAAACAAACATATCGTTGAACAGTGAGATGTCCACATCGTGGTCCTGGTCTTGCACGAACAGCCTGTATTCTTCTCTGAAGGGTCCTGGCAATGACATCAGCCTGTTTGCCTAATATCTTTGTTATTACAAAACATTTAAACGAAACATTTAAAATGATTTTTCCCTTGTGTATGTTCCTTCATTCGTGTTGTGTCAGTTTATTGTGAGAACTTAAAGTGCATTCTGATTTTTAATTTCTGGTGACACGTGACAACTTTTTTCTTGATCTTACGGGTATCTCAGCCCTATCTACTTGGTTTCTGCTTCCTCTGCTGGTTCTTTTCCCTTTGGAGCCCTTCAGCTTCTCAACCCATTTCTCATCTCCTCTCACTCTATCTTCTGGTCCTACCTACAGGCTGAAGACTCCGTATTTCTATTTTCTGTGTCTATCAGTACCGTGATCAAGAAAGCCCAACTTACCTGCAGGCAGGGGGAGAGGAATGGGGATAATAATCCTTCTACCACGGTAGTCTCAATTAAATCCTTAACCCTTGTCCATGTCATGGTTTCACACACAGGATTATGGTCATTCTTGGTTCATTAGATCTTGAATATTGGCATCCTTAGTTCCCATAAATGTTTATTTTCATGCATTAATGAAGACGATTTTTAAAATGAGCTCAGCATATCATTGCATTGCTTCTGTGAGGTAATGACGGGATTGTAGGTGGAGGAGCTGCAGTGGGTGGGAGAGGTTCCTGCCCATATTCACAGTGAATGTACCGTTTGCAACCTGCTTAGCAAAGAGTACGGGATGTTGTCAGAAGTGAGGCGGCCACGCAGAGAAGGAGCAGACCCCCCATTTCAGGGCTGCTTTCCTTGGCCATGGAGGTCCTGACGGGGGTGGACTCAGCAGTGACACGGTGGGAGCAGGGGGTTTGATGACATCTGGGAAGTCCCATTGTTGCTACAGCATAGGTGCCTTTTATTCAGGGCTTCCATCCCCGTCGGGGAACTCACACAAAACACCCATGCACTTCATTTAAGAGGTTTGCAAATGTTGGGGTCTTCTGGAGTTACAAAATAATATCCTCAGGGGCACTTGGGTAGCTCAGTCGTTAAGCGTCTGCCTTCAGCTCATCAGGCTCCCTGCTCAGCGGGAAGCCTGCTTCTCCCTCTCCCACTCCCCCTGCTTGTCTTCCCTCTTTCTCTGTGTCTCTCTCTGTCAAATAAATAAAATCTTTAAAAAAAATAAATAATAATATCTTCATTTGGTAGAGAAAGCAGAGTCAATATTAGGTGTCCTAAGCATAGCCGCTGAAAATCTGGGTATTGTCTTCCCAATTTATTCCTTGATTTAAAATAGAAGCAAATTATTTCAATTCTTTAAAAAAATTTTATTTGATTCAATTTAATTCACATATAGTGTATTATTAGTTTCAGAGGTACAATTTAGTGATTCATTAGTCTTATATCACACCCAGTGCGCACTACATCACGTGCCCTCCTTAATGCCCATCACCCAGTTACTCCATCCCCCCACCCACCTCCCTGCCAGCAGCCCTCAGTTCAGTGTCTCTTATGGTTTGCCTCCCTCTCTGTTTACATCTTATTTTATTTTTCCTTCCCTTCCCCATGCTCATCTGTTTTGTTTCTTAAATTCCTCATATGAGTTAAATCATATGGTATTTGTCTTTCAACTCTCTTGTATGCCTTTTGCCAGCCAAAAATTTAACTAGGTTTGAAAGAGAGTTGAAAGATTATCATCAATCTCAAAAACATTCATTCTAAGGACAGAGCGGGAGTCAAGAGGCTGAATTTCTAAATAAGGAAAATGTGTCCTTGCCTTAACAAACATATGAGTGACAAATCTGCTGATGTCTATCCAAAGAACCATATCATTTCCAAACCTGGGATAATGTGAACGAAAGAAAAATGTATGTGGATAGAACCTGAGGTTAGAGCTATGCTGTTGTGATGAAAAAATAAAAATCATACCGCTGAGACTTGAACTCATCCTCTAAAAACTAAAAACAAATAAGAAAGGAACTGAGTTGCAAGGTCAGTTGGTTGAATGATGGTGGCCCCCCAAAACAAAAGGTCTGTGCCCTAATACCCAACCTGGCCCCTGTAAATACAGACTTATTGGTTAAAAGGGCCTTTGCAGATAAAATTAAATTAAAGGTTTTGACATGAGATTATCCTGGATTATCCAGGCAGATTCTAAATCCAATCCCAAGCGTCCTTGTAACACAGAGAAAACAGAGGACAAAGCCGCATGGAGACTGCGACAGAGTTGGAGTGAGGCTGCCAGGACCCACAGAAGCATCTGGAGCCCCCAGATGCCTGAAGACATGAGGAGGCCTTCTCCCCTCAAGCCTCTGCCGGGACTGGGGCCGTGTCAGCAACTTGATTTGGGACTTCTGGTCTCCAGAACAGGGAGAGAATAATTATCTCTTGTCTTAAGCCCCCTCATTTGTGGTCATTTATTGAAAATCAACCACAGGAAACTAATACACAGAGATTGATCAGTAGCTTTGTTTTTTAGCCTTAACTATATCCTAAGCATTATTCCAAGTGATTTTTCTTTTCATAACACTTAGAGATGTGTAGTTGTGATTACCTCTGTAGAACGGGGAGAAAAGTGAAGTACAGGGAGTGTATTAGTCAAGGTTCTCCAGAGAAACCAGGGAGAGAGAAAGGAAGAAGAAGAAGGGGGGGAGATGGAGGAGAAAAAGAAGAAGAAGGGGGAGGAGGAGAGGGCAGGGGAGGAAGGGGAGGAGGAAGAGGAGGGCAAGGAGAAGAGAAAGGGAAGAAGAGGAGAGATTTCAAGGAATTGCTCCAGTGATCGTGGGGACTAACAAGTCTGAAATCTGTAGGCCAGGCTGGCAGGCTGCAGGGCAGCAGGGGGAAAACTCAGGTAGGGTTTCTGTGTTGCAATCTTGAGGTAGAATCCCCTCTTCCTCAGAAAACCCCAGCCTTTGCTATTAAGGACTTCAACTGATTGGATGAGGCCCACCCACGTTAGGGAGGGTCATCTCTACTATTCAGTCTAGTGATTTAAATGTCAATCACATCCAAAAATTACCTTCACAACAATATCTAGACTGATGTCTAACCAAACAACTCCGCATCATAGCCTTGCCAAGCTGAGGCACGAAATTAACCGTCAGTCACAGAGACATGAAGTAACTTCCCCCAGGTTGCACAGCTAGAAAGTCCGGAGCCATATTGTACGAGCGGGTTGCCCTGTGTTCTGGTGTCTGAAACCACATTTCAAATACTAAAAAGAACACAAAAGGAAACACAAACATGGAAAGTGAGCTAACCATGGACATGCACAAGGTTAGAAGAAACCCGAACAATTTGAAAACGGTGACTGACAGCTCCCAGCCGCTAATGAGCAACAGGTATTCAGAGTGTCGATTTTCTTCAGTTAAGGAACAATACAGTGGCAGAAGCGACGCGGTGTCGCGGGGGAGCTACAGATGGGCGGCTGGGACTCCAGGAAGGCTGTGGATAACGTTTACTGCCTCCCTTCACAGGATTCATAGGGGATTTAATTACTGCGGCCTTTTCTCCTTCTTTTTACATTTCATGAGTTAGACATTGAGTTTCAGCAACCATTCTCGAGTCTCCTACAAGTCTCTGGCTAGAAAGTCTGCTAAGAAAATATCCGAGTTTATCATAAAAGTAAACCTAGAGGACACTTGAGTCCCCTCATGGCTTGTGTACGGTACACACTTAGGTATCTTTAGCGGCATCGTATGTTTCAGATAAAGGTGGTGTCGCTCTGTTCTAAATCTTCCTGGAGAGCTGTGTGCCCCATAATGAGGCCTGGACAGATGGGGGGTAGTAGGTGTCTTAATAACAAAGCTTCCACCTAATAACGCAAGACGAGACGCCTCGGGAGGTTCTGTTGGTTATTAATATTGTAGAAAATGGAAGCATTGGTATCAATCGGGAAAAGCATAAAGAAACTTTTCCGCTGCGATGAGCAGCACATACACACACACACACACATGCACGCACACGCACGCACACACGCACACATACGCGCACACGCACGCGCACATACGCACGCACATACGCGCGCACACACGTGGACGCATATGCACACACGTGCACACACGTACACACGAGCACACACACGCACGCACACATACGCACACGCACGCACACACACATATGCACACACGCGCGCACATGCACGCGCACATACGCACGCACATACGCGCGCACACACGTGGACGCATATGCACACACGTGCACACACGTACACACGCGCACACACGCACGCACACATACGCACACGCACGCACACACACATATGCACACACATGCGCACATGCACGCGCACATACGCACGCACATACGCGCACACACGTGCACGCATATGCACACACGTGCACACACGTACACACACGCACGCACACGCACACACATATGCACACACACGCACGTGCACACGCACACATACGCAAACACACGCACGCACATAAAAACAGATTCAGAGCTAATCATCTTGGATATAAATTTTGTCTTCCTCTCACTGAATAAAGGACTTTGTCATTTTCTGGTGGACAACCAGAAACGGACAGAGTTGAAATCAGTGGAAAGGGAGATAAGGTGAGAGAGAGAGAGAGAGAGAGAGAGAGGGTGCTCTTTTCTGTTAGTTTGTTTTGTTTCTTTATGTTGGAGTTTCATAACTGATGTTGTAAGAGCTTCATACGCTCTGTGTGCACAGAATTGCTCAGGAACCCCAGGACCCAGAAGAGGCCTCCGGGAGGTGTGCACAAGGCCACTGCCACCCCCGAAGTTGTCTGGTACTTGAGAGCGCAGGACTTGGGGTCTGTGGGTCAAGGGCTTGTCCTCCTTCCTGGCACACCGACTCCAAAGCATCCAGGGCGGCCCCTGAGAGAACAACTGTCCGCGAGCAGACCCTTAGTGGAGGGGTTGCGGGGAGGAGTCGGGGATCCTGGTCGGGGACTTCCGGACACAGGTGGATGAGGGGAGTGGTCAGAGGTCCTATTGGAGTGGGGAGCACTGAGATAGGGGCCAGGGTGAGATGCGGCAGCCAACGAAGGGGGGCCGCGTCAGGTCGCTTCAAAGGAGGGACCCAGGCCCGGTAGAATGAGCAGCTCCCCACATGCAGCCCTTCCCTCTCTCTGGCCCCAGGGGAAACGCAGGTGTCCTGGCATTCAGGTCCCTTTCTCCCCGCGAAGCAGGCAGTTCGGGGAGGGTGTCCATGGTCCAGGAGTTCCCCTACCCCCACCCCCCCCC